>NC_037683.1:17845732-17877124 GCF_003255815.1 Theropithecus gelada | reverse complement strand
TCCATCCCTTTATTTTGAGCCTATGTATGTCTCTGCGTGTGAGATGGCTCTCCTGAATACAGCAGGCTGATGGTTCTTGACTCTTTATCCAGTTTGCCAGTCTGTGTCTTTTAATTGGACCATTTAGTCCATTTACATTTAAGGTTAATATTGTTATGTGTGAACTTGATCCTGTCATTATGATATTAACTGGTTATTTTGCTCGTTAGTTGATGCAGTTTCTTCCTAGCCTCGATGGTCTTTACATTTTGGCATGTTTTTGCAATGGCTGGTACCGATTGTTCCTTTCCATGTTTCGTGCTTCCTTCAGGGTCTCTTGTAAGGCAGGCCTAGAGGTGACAAAATCTCTAAGCATTTGCTTATCTGTAAAGGATTTTATTTCTCCTTCACTTATGAAACTTAGTTTGGCTGGATATGAAATTCTGGGTTGAAAATTCTTTTCTTTAAGAATGTTGAATATTGGTCTCCACTCTCTTCTGGCTTGTAGAGTTTCTGCCGAGAGATCTGCTGTTAGTCTGATGGGCTTCCCTTTGTGTGTAAGCTGACCTTGCCCTCTGGCTGCCCTTAAGATTTTTTCCTTCATTTCAACTCTGGTGAATCTGGCAATTATGTGTCTTGGAGTGGCTCTTCTCTAGGATTATCTTTGTGGCATTCTCTGTATTTCCTGGATTTGAAAGTTGGCCTGCCCTACTAGGTTGGGGAAGTTCTCCTGAATGATAACATGGAGAGTGTTTTCCAACTTGGTTCCTTTTTCCCCCTCACTTTCATGCACCCCAATCAGACGTAGATTTGGTCTTTTTACATAATCCCATAGTTCTTGCTGGCTTTGTTCATTTCTTTTTCTTCTTTTTTCTTTTGGTTTCTCTTCTCACTTCATTTCGTTCATTTGATCCTCAATCGCTGATACTCTTTCTTCCAGTTGATCGAGTCGGTTACTGAAGCTTGTGCATTTTTCAGGTATTTCTCATGTCATGGTTTTCACCTCTTTCATTTCATTTATGACCTTCTCTGCACTAATTTCTCTAGCCATCAATTTTTCCACTTTTTTTTCAAGATTTTTAGTTTCTTTTTGCTGGGTACGTAATTCCTCCTTTAGCTCTGAGAGGTTTTATTGACTGAAGTCTTCTTCTCTCATCTCGTCACAGTGATTCTCCGTCAAGCTTTGATCCGTTGCTGGCGATGAGCTGTGCTCCTTTGCTGGGGGAGATGCACTCTTATTTTTTGAATTTCCAGCTTTTCTGCCCTGCTTTTTCCCCATCTTTGTGGTTTTATCTGCCTCTGGTCTTTGATGATGATGGTGACATACTGATGGGCTTTTGGTGTAGGTGTCCTTCCTTTTTGATAGTTTTCCTTCTAACAGTCAGGGCCGTCAGCTGTAGGTCTGTTGGAGATTGCTTGAGGTCCACTCCAGACCCTGTTTGCCTGGGTATCAGCAGCAGAGGCTGCAGAAGATATAATATTGCTGAACTGTGAGTGTACCTTTCTGATTCTTGCTTTGGAGGCTTCCTCTCAGGGGTGTACTCCACCCTGTGAGGTGTGGGGTGTCAGACTGCCCCTAGTGGGGCATGTCTCCCAGTTAGGCTACTCAGCGATCAGGGACCCACTTGAGCAGGCAGTCTGTTCCTTCTCAGATCTCCACCTCCGTGTTGGGAGATCCACCGCACTCTTCAAAGCTGTCAGACAGAGTCCTTTGCGTCTGCAGAGGTTTCTGCTGCTTTTGTTGTTATCTGTGCCCTGTCCCCAGAGGTGGAGTCTACAGAGACAGGCAGGTTTCCTTGAGCTGCTGTGAGCTCCACCCAGTTCGAGCTTCCCAGCGGCTTTGTTTACCTACTTAAGCCTCAGCAATGGCAGATGACCCTCCCCCAGCTTCGCTGCTGCCTTTCGGTTAGATCGCAGTCTGCTGTGCTAGCAATGAGGGAGGCTCCATGGGCGTGGGACCCTCCCGGCCAGGTGTGGGATATAATCTCCTGGTGTGCCTGTTTGCTTAAAGCACAGTATTGCGGTGGGAGTTACCCGACTTTCCAGGTGTTGTGTGTCTCAGTTCCCCTGGCTAGGAAAAGGGATTCCCTTCCCCTTGCACTTCCCAGGTGAGGCGATGCCTCGCCCTGCTTCAGCTCTCACTGGTCGGGCTGCAGCAACTGACCAGCACCTATTGTCCAGCACTTCCTAATGAGATGAACCCAGTACCTCAGTTGAAAATGCAGAAATCACCAGTCTTCTGTATCGCTCTCTCTGGGAGTTGGAGACTGGAGCTGTTCCTATTCGGTCATCTTGCTCCCCCAAAGGAAGCTTTCTGAGGAACTACTTTGTGATGTGTGAATGCATTCTGCAGAGTTACACTGTTCTTTTCATTGAGAAGTTTGCTAACACTCTTTTCCTGAAATCTTCAATGGGATATTTCAGAGTGCATTGACGCTTATGGTGACGAAGGAAATATCCTCAGATAAAAACTAGAAAGAAGCTTTCTGAGAAACCGCTTTGTGTTTTGTGAATTCATTTCTCACAGTTTCCGAATTCTCTTCATGGAGAAATTTGGTAGCAGTGTTTTGGGGAAACTGAGAAGGGATATTTTGGATTGCATTGGAGCCTATGATGACAAAGTAAATATCCTCAGGTAAAACCTAGAAAGAAGCTTTCTGAGAAACTGCTTTGTGATGTGTGAATTCATGTCATGGAGTTTCACTGTTCATTTCATTGAGTAGTAAGCTCACACTGTTTTCTTGAAATCTGCAATGAGATATTTTGAAGTACATTGAAGCTTAAGGTAAGAAATAAGTATCCTCAGACAAAAACCGAAAAGAACCTTTGTGAGAAACCCCTTTGTGTTGTGTGAATTCGTCTCACAGATTTACACCTTTCATTTCATGGAGTCATTTGCTAACACTGTTTTCATGGAATCTGCAAAGAGATATTCACTAGTGACGACACAAATGGTGAAAAAGGAAATATCCTCAGACAAAAACTAGAAAGAACCATTCTGAGAATCTGCTTTGTGATTTGTGAATTCAGGTCACAGAGTCAGACGATTCTTTTCATGGAGCAGTTAGGTAGCACTGTTTTTAGGAAATATGAGAAGGGATATTTTGGATCGCCTTGAAGCCTATGGTAGCAAAGGAAATATCCTCAAATAAAATCTAATAAGAAACTTTCAGAGCACATTGAAGCTTAGGGTGACAAAGGAAGTATCCTCATACAAAAACTAGAAAGAATCTTTCTGAGACACCTCTTTGTGATGTGTTAATTCATCTCAAAGTGTTACACGATCCTTTTCATTCACCATTTTGGTAGTAGTGTTTTTGGGGAATATGAGAAGGGATATTTTATATCATATTGAAGCCTATGGTGACAACAGAAACATCCTCAGATAAAAACTAAAAAGAAGTCATCGGAGAAAGTACTTTCTGATGTGTTAATTCATCCCACATAATTACACCTTTATTTTCATGGAGCAGCCCGCAAACACTGCTTCCATGGAATCCGCAAAGGGATATTTGAAGTGCATTGAGGCCTACAGTGAAAAAGGAAACATCCTCAGATAAAAACTAGAAAGAATCTTTCTGAGAAACTTCTTTGTGATGTGTGTATTCATTTCACAGAATTATACTGTTCTTTTCACTGAGCAGTTTGCTAACACTGTTTTGGAATCTGCAATGGGATATTTCGGAGTGCATGGAAGCTTATAGTAACAAAGGAAAAATCCTCATAAAAAATTAGAAAGAAGCTTTCTGAGAATCCGCCTCATGATGTGGTAGTTCATTTCACAGAGTTACACGATTCTTTTCAAGATCAGTTTGGTAGCACTGTCTTTGGGGAATATGAGAAGGGATATTCTGGATTGCATTGAAGCCTATGGTGACAAAGGAATTATCTTCAGACAAAAGCTAGAAAGAAGCTTTCCAAGAAAGTTCTTTGTGATGTGTGAATTCATCTCACAGAGTTACACCTTTCTTTTCATGGAGCAATATGCTAACTCTGTTTTTGTGGAATCTGAAATGGGAAATTTGGCTGCGCTTTGAGGCCTATGGTGAAAAAGGAAGTATCCTCAGATTAAAACTAGAAAGAATCTCTCTGAGAAACTTCTTTGTGATGTGTGAATTCATATCACAGTGTTGCACCATTCTTTTCATTGAGCAGTTTGCTAAACTGTTTTCGTGGAATCTACAACAGGATATTTGGGAGTGCATTGAAGGTTATGGTGACACAGGAAATATCCTCAGATAAAAACCAAAAAGAAGTTTTCTGAGAAACTGTTTTGTGATGTGTGTATTCATCTCACAGAGTTACACTGTTCTTTTCATTGAGTAGTTTGCTAACACTGTTTGCTTAGAATCTGCAATGGGATATTTTGGAGTGCATTGAAGTTTATATTGACAAACGAAATATCCTCATATAGAAACTTGAAAGGTTTCTTTGAAACTGCATTGTGATGTGTTAATTCATCTCACAGTGTTACATGATCCTTTTCATCGATCAGTTTGGTAGTAGTGTTTTGGGGGAATCTGAGAAGGAATATTTTGGATCGCATTGAAGCCTATGGTGACAAAGGAAATATCCTCAGATAAAATCTAAGAAGTTTTCTGAGAAAGTTCTCTCTGATGTGTTAATTCATCTCACAGAGTTTCACCTTTGTTTTCATGGAGCAGGTTGCTAACACCGTTTTTCTAAAATCTGCAAAGGGATATTTGGGAGCACACTGAGGCCTACGGTGAAAAAGGAAATATCCTCAGATAAAAACTAGAAAGAATCTTTCTGAGAAACTGTTTTGTGATGTGTGAATTCATCTCACCGAGTTACACCATTCTTTTCATTGAGCTGTTTGCTCACACATTTTTCGTGGAATATGCAAAGGGATATTTGGCAGTGCATTGAACCCTATATTCACAAAGGAAATAGCCTCAGATATAAACCGAAAAGAAGCTTTCTGAGAAACTGCTTTGGAATGTGTGAATTCATCTCACTGAGTTACACTGCTCTTTTTGTTGAGCAGTTTGCTAACACTGTATTCTTGGAATCTGCAATGGGATTTTTCAGCATGCATTGAAGCTTATGGAGACAAAGGAAATATCCACATATAAAAACTAGAAAGAAGCTTTCTGAGAAATTGCTTTGTCATTTGTGAATTCATCTCACAGTGCTGCACGATCCTTTTCTAGGATCAGTTTGATAGCAGTGTTTTTGGGGAATCTGAGAAGGGACATTTTGAATCACATTGAAGCCTTTGGTGACAAAGGATATATCCTCAGATAAAATCCAGAAAGGAACTTTCTGAAAAAATTATTTGTGATGTGTGAATTCATTTCACAGAGATACACCATTCTTTTCATTGAGGTGTTTGCTAACATTTTTTTCATGGAATGTGTGATGGGATATTCCAGATCGCATTGAAGAATATGGTGAAAAAGGAAATATCTTCATATAAAAACACAAAGAATCTTTCTGAGAAACAGCTTTGTCATGTGTGAAATCATCTCACAGAGTTACACCATTCTTTTCACGGAGCAGTTTGGTAGCACTGTTTTTGGGGAATCAGAAGGGATATTTTGGATCACATTAAAGCCTAGTGTGACAATGGAAATATCCCTCAAAAAATACTAGAATGAAGCTTTATATGAAACTTATTTGTGATGTGTGAAGTCATCTCACAGAGCTATACGATTCTTTTATTGGAGCTGTTTTGTAACATTGTTTTTGTGGAATCTGCAATGGGATATTTGGAAGTGCATTGAAGCCTATGGTGACAAAGGAAATATCCTTAGACTAAAACTAGAAAGAAGCTTTCTGAGAAACAGCTTTGTGATGTGTGAATTCACCTCTCAGATTTACACTTTTCTTTTCATGAGCACTTTGCTAACACTATTTTTGTGGAATCTACACACGAATATTTGGGAGCACATTGAGGCCTATGTTGTAAAAGGAAATATCCTCATATAAAAACTGGAAAGAAGTTTACTGAGAAACTGTTTCATGATTTATGAATTCATCTCACAGAGCTACTCGATTCTTTTCATGGAGCAGTTTGGTAGCACTCTTTTGGGGAATCTTAGAAGGGATATTTTGGATCACATTGAAGACTCTGGTGACAAAGGAAATATCCTCACACAAAAACTAGAAAGAAACTTTCTGAGAAACTGTTTTGTCATTTGTGAATTCATCTCACATAGTTACACCTTTCTTTCCATTGAGCAGTTTGCTAACACTGTTGTTGTGTAATCTGCGAAGGGATATTTCGGAGCACTTTGAGGCTTAGCATGATAAAGGAAACACCCTCAGATAAAAATTAGAAAGATGCTTTCTGAGAAACTGCTTTGTGATGAGTTAATTCATCTCACATAGCTACACCATACTTTTCATTGAGCAGTTTGATAACACTGTTTTCGTGGAATCTGCAATAGAATATTTTGGATTGCTTTGAAGCCTATGGTGACAAAAGAAATATCCTCAGATAAAAGCTGGAAAGAATCTTCCTTAGAAACTGCTTTTTGATTTGTGAATTTATCTCATAGAATTACACGACTGTTTTCATGGATCAGTTTGGTAGCCCTGTTTTAGGGGAATCTGAGATGGGATATTTTGGATCACATTGAAGCCTAGGGTGACAGAGGAAATCTCCTCAAATAAAAACTAGAAAGAAGCTTTCTGAGAAAGTTGTGTGTGATTTCTGAATTCATCTCATATCTCTAGACTCTTTATTTCATTGAGCAGTTTGATAACACTGTCTTCCTGGAAACTGAAAGAGGATATTTGGGAGCTAATTGAAGCCTATGTTGACAAGGGAAATATCATCAGACAAAAACCAAAAAGAAGCTTTCTGAAAGACTGTTTTGTGATGTGTAATTGATCTCACAGAGTTACACTGTTCTTTTCATTGAGCAGTTTGCTAATACTGTTTTTTTTTTTTTTTTGATATCTGCAAAGGGATATTTCCGATCGCATTGAAGCCTATGGTGACAAAGGAAATATCCTCAGACAAAAACTAGAAAGAAGATTCCCGAGAACCTGCTATGTGATTTTTGAATTCATCTCAGAGAATTACACCTTTCTTTTCATGGAGCAGTTTGGTAGCACTGTTTTGGGGGAATCTGAGAATGGATATTTTGGATGGCATTGAAGCCTGTGGTGTAAAAGCAAATGTCCTCGGATGAAAACCAGAAGGAAGCTTTCTGAGAAACTGCTTTGTGATGTGTGAATTCATCCCACAGAATTACACCTTACTTTTCATGGAGCAGTTTGCTAACACTGTTTTCATGGAATCTGCAATTGGATATTTTGAAACATATTGAGGCTTATGATTTCAAACGAAATATCCTCATATAAAAACTAGAAAGAAGCTTTCTGAGAAACTGCTTTGTGATGTGTTAATTCATCTCACAGAGGTACATGGTTCTTTTCACGGATCTGTTTGGTAGCACTGTTTTTGGGGAATCTGAATAGGAATATTTGGGTTCACATTGAAGTCTATGGTGAAAAGAAAATATTCTCAGACAAAAGTAGAAAGAAGCTTTCTGAGAAAGTCCTTTGTGATGTGTGAACTCATCGCACTGTGTTGCACTGTTCTTTTCATTGAGTAGTTTGATAACACTGTTTTTGAGGAATTTGCAACAGGTTATTTGGGAGCACATTGAAACCTATGGTGACAAAGGAAATATCGTCAGATAAAAACTTCCAAGAAGCTTTCTGGGAAACTTCTTTGTGATGTATGAATTCACTACAAAGAGTTATATTTTTCTTTTCATAGAGCAGTTTTCTAACACTGTTTTCGTGGAACCTGCACATTAATATTTTTGCTGACATTGAGGCAGAAGGTGTATAAGGAAATGTCCTCAGTTAAAAACTAGAAAGATGCTTTCTGAGGAACTGCTTTGTGATGTGTGAATTCATCTCACAGAGATACACCATTCCTTTCACTGAGCAGTTTGCTAACACTGTTTTCGTGGAATCTGCAAAGGGATATTTTGGAGAGCATTGAAGTTAAGGTGACAAAGGAAATATCCTCATATAAAAACTAGAAAGAATCTCTCTGAGGAAACGCTTTCTGATGTGTTAATTCATCTCACAAAGTTACAAGATTCTTTTCACACAGAGTTACATCTTTCTTTTCATGGAGTAGTTTGCGAACTCTGTTTTCGAGGAATCTGCAAAGGGATGTTTGGGAGCACATTGGGGTCTATGGTGAAAAAGGAAATATCCTTAGATAGAAATGGGAAAGAAGCTTTCTGAGAAACTGCTTTGTGATGTGTGAATTCATCTCACAGAGTTCCACTGTTGTTTTCACTGAGAAGTTTGCTAACACTGTCTTCTTATAATCTGCCAAGTGATATTTCAGGGTGCAATGAAGCTTATCGTTACAAGAAAAATATCCTCATAGAAAAATAGAAAGAAGCTTTCTGGAAAATTGCTTTGTGATTTGTGAATTCTTCTCACAGTTACATGATTCTTTCTGTGAATCAGTTTGGTAGCACTGTTTTTGTGTATCTGAGAAGGGATATTTTGGATTGCATTTAAGCCTATGGTGACAAGGGAAATATCCTCAGATAAAAACTAGAAACAAGCTTACTGAGAGAGCTCTTTGTGATGTGTGAATTCAACTCACTGAAGTACAGCTTTCTTATAATGGAGCAGTTCACTAACACTGCTACATGAAATTTGCAAAGGGATATTTTGGAGCACATTGTGCCCTACAGTGAAAAAGGAAGTATCCTGAGATAAAAACTAGAAACAAAATTTCTGAGAAACTGCTTTGAGATGTGTGAAATCATCTCACAGGTTTGCACCTTTCTATTCATGAAGCAGTTTGCAAGACCATTTTCCTGGAATCTGCAAAGGGACATTAGTGAGTGCATTGAGGGAAATGGTGAAAAAGGAAATATCCTCACATAAAAACTAGAAAGACACTTTCTGAGAAGCACTTTTGTGATGTGTGAATTCATCTCATAGAGTTACAGTATACTTTTTATGGAGCAGTTTGGTAGCACTGTTTTTGGGGAATCTGAGAAGGGATATTTTGGATCACAATGAAGCCTAGGGTGAAAAGGAAATATCTTCACATAAAAACTAGAAAGAAGCTTTCTGAGAAAGTTCTTTGTGATATGTGAATTCATCTCACAGAGATACACGATTTTTTTCATGGAGCAATTTGCTAACAGTGTTTTCATGGAATCTGCAAAGGGATATTTGGTAGCACATTGAGGCATCGGGAGACAGTGGGAATATCCTCATAGAAAAACCAAAAAGAAGCTCTCTGAGAAACTGCTTTGTGATATTTGAATTCAGCACACAGAATTACACTGTTCTTTTCATTGAGAAGTTTTCTTACACTGTTTTCTTGGAATCTGCAATGGGATATTTCGGAGTGCATTGAAGCTTATGGTGACAAAGGCAATATCCTCAGACATAAACTAGAAAAAAGTTTTCTGAGAAACTACTTTGTGTTTTGTGAATTCACCTCACAGAGTTACACAATTCTTTTAATAGAGTAGCTTGGTATCACTGTTTTCAGGGAATCTGAGATGTGATATTTTAGATTGCATTGAAGCCTATGATGACAAACGAAATATCCTCAGACATAAACTAGAAAGAAGGTTTCTGAGAAAGTTCTCTGTGATGTGTGAATTCACCTCACAGAGTTACACATTCCTTTTCATTGAGCAGTTTGCTAACACTGCTTTTGTGGAATCTGCAAAGGGATATTTGGGTGTGAATTGAGGCCTATAGTGAAAAAAGAAATATCCTCAGGTAAACACTAGAAAGAAACCTGCTGAGAAAGTGCTTTGTGATGTGTGAATTCGTCTGTCAGAGTTACACTGTTCTTTTCATTGAGCAGTTTGCTAACATTGTTTTCTTGGAATCTGCAATTGGATATTTCGGAGTGCATAGAAGCTTATGTTGACAAAGGAAATACCCACATATAAAAGCTAGAAAGAAGTATTCTGAGAAACCACTTTGTGATGTGCTAATTCATGACACAGAGTTACATAATTCTTTTCATGTATCAGTTTTTAGTACTCTTTTTGGGGAATCTGAAAACGGACATTTTAGATTGCATTGAAGCTAATGGTGTATAAGGAAATATTCTCAGATAAATACTAGAAAGAAGCTGTCTGAGAAAGTTCTTTGTGGTGTGTGAGTTCATCTCAAAGAGTTACTACCTTCTTTTCATGGAGCACTTTGCTAACACAATTTTTGTGGAATCTGCAATGGGATATTTGGGAGCGCATTGAGGCCTGTAGTGGAAAAGGAAATATCCCCATAGAAAACATAAAATGAAGCTTTCTGAGAAACCACTTTTTGATGCGTGAATTCATCTCACAGGGTTACACTGTTCTTTTCATTGAGCAGATTTCTAACACTGTTTTCTTGGAGTCTGCAATGGGATATTTCAGAGGGCATCAAAGCTTATTGTAAAAAAGGAAATACCCTAAGACAAAAACTAGAAAGAAACTTTCTGAGGAACTCCTTGGTGATTTGTAAATTCATCTCACAGAGTTACAGGATTCTTTTCATGGATTAGTTTGATAGCACTGTTTTTGGGAAATTTGAGAAGGGATATTTTGGATTGCAATGAAGCCTATAGTGTCAAAGAAAATATCTTCAGATTAAAACTAGAAAGAAGTTTTCAGAGAAAGTTCTTTGTGATGTGTGTATTCATCTGACAGAGTTACAACTTTCTTTTCATGGAACAGTTTGATAACACTGTTTTCGTGGAATCTGCAAAGGGATATTTGGGAGTGCAATGAGGCCTATGGTTAAAAAGGAAATATCCTCATAGAAAAATTATAAAGAAGCTTTCTGAGAAATTGCTTTGTGATGTGTGAAATCAAGTCACAGAGTTACACTGTTCTTTTCATTGAGCAGTTTGCTAACACTGTTTTCTTGGAATCTGCAATGGCATATTTCAGAGCACATTGAAGCTTATTGTGAAAAAGGAAATATGCTCAGACAAAAACTAGAAAGAAGCTTTCTGAGACTGCTTTGTGATGTGTGATTTCATGTCAGAGTGCTACACTGTTCTTTTCATTGAGCAGTTTGCTAACACTGTTTTCTTGGAATCTGCAATGGGATATTGCGGAGCGCATTGAAGCTTATGGTGACAAGGAAAATTCTCATATAAAAAGTAGAAAGAAACTTTCTGAGAAACCACTTTGTGATGTGTTAATTCTTCTCACAGAGTTATATGATCCCTTTCATGGATCAGTTTGGTAGCACGGTTTTTGGAGAGTCTGAGAAGGGATAATTTGGATGGCATTGTACACTATGGTGATTAAGGAAATATCCTCAGACGAAAACTAGAGAAAATCTTTCTGAGAAACTGCTTTGTGATGTGTGAATTCATTTCACAGAGTTACACTGTTGTTTTCATTGAGCAGTTTGTTCACATTGTTTTCTTAGAATCTGCAATGGGATATTTCGGAGCTCATTGAAGCTTACATTGACAAAGTAAATATAATCAGATGAAAAGCATAAAGAAGCCTTTGAGAAACTGCTTTGTGTTGTGTCAATTCATTTCACAGAGTTACATTTTCTTTTTATTGAGCAGTTTGCTAACAGTGGTTTCTTGTAATCTCCAATGGGATATTTTGGAGGGCATTGAAGCTTATGGTGACAAAGGAAATATCCTCAAACAAAAACAAGAAAGAATCTTTCTGAGAAACTGCTTTGTGATTTGTGAATTGATCACAGAGTTACACAATTGTTTTCATGGAGCAGTTCGGTAGCACTGTTTTTGGGGAATCTGAGAAGGGATATTTTGGATCACATTGATGTCTATAGTGACTAAGGAAATATTCTCATATAAAAACTAGAAAGAAGCTTTCTGAGAAAGTGCTTTGTGATGTGGGAATTCATCTCACAGAGTTACACTGTTCTTTTCATTGAGCAGATTGATAACACTGCTTTCCTTGAATCTGCAATAGGATATTTGGGAGAGCATTGAAGCCTATGGTGACAAAGGAAATATCCTCATAAAAAAAACTACAAAGAATCTTTCTGAGAAACTGCTCTGTGATGTGTTAATTCATCTCACAGAGTAACACTGTTCTTTTCATTGATCAGTTTGGCCGAAATGCGGTCCAAAGTATCCCTTCTCTGATTCCCCAAAGACAGTGGTAATAGACTGCTTTATGAAACGAAAGCACAACTCTATGAGATGAATTCACACATCACAAAACAGTCTCTCAGAAAGCTTCTTTCCCGTTTTTCTCTGAGCATGTTTCCTTTCTCCTTATACTCTTCAAACCCATACGAAATATCAGGTCTCATAATCCACAAAAAGAGTGCTAGCAAATGGCTCCACGAAATAGTAGTGTAACCCTGTGAGAGGAAGTCACGTAGCAGAAAGCCATGTCTCAGAAAACTTCTTTCACCTTTTTAGTTGAGGATATTTCCTTTATCAGCCTAGGCCTCAATGCGATCCCAAGTATCCCTTCTCAGATTCCCCAAAGACAGTGGTAATAGACTGCTCCATGAAACGAAAGTGTAAGTCTGTGAGATGAATTCACTCATCACAGAACAGTTTCTCAGAAAGCTTCTTTCTAGTTTTTATCTGAGGATATTTCCTTTGTTACCATCAGCTTCATTGTGCTGAGAAATATCCCATTGTAGATTTCAAGAAAACTGTGTTAGCAAAGTGATCAATGAAGTGAAAAGTGTAACTCTGTGAGTTGCATTCACACATCACAATGCAGTTTCTCAGAACGTTTCTTTCCAGTTTTTATCTGTGGATATTTCCTTTTTCACCATAGGCCTCAAAGCACTCCCAAATATCACTTTGCAGATTCCACGAAAACAGTGTTAGCAAACTGCTACAAGAAGCGATAGGTGAAGCTCTGTGTGATGAATTCACATATCAGAAAGCAATTTCTCAGAAAGCTTCTTTCAATTTCTTATCTGAGGATACATCCTTTTCCAACATAGGCCTCAATGTGCCCCCAAATATTACTTTGCAGATTCCACGAAAACAGTGTTAGCACACTGAATCATGAAGACTAAGTTGTAACTCTGTGAGATGAATTCACATATCACAAAGGAGTTTCTCAGAAAGCTTCTTTCACTTTTTTAATTGAGGATATTTCCTTTATCAACATAGGCTGAGATGTGGTCCAAAGTATCCCTTCTCAGATTCCCTAAAGACAGTGGTAATAGACTGCTCCATGAGTCAAGAGCATAACTCTGTGAGATGAATTCACACATCACAAAGCAGTCTCTCAGAAAGCTTCTTTCCAGTTTTCTCTGAGGATATTTCCTTTGTCCTTATACTCTTCAAACCCATCGGAAATATCAGTTCTCAGAATCCACAAAAAGAGTGCTTGCAAACGGATCCACGAAATAGTGGTGAAACCCTGTGAGAGGAAGTCACCTATCAGAAAGCCATTTCTCAGAAAGCTTCTTTCACGTTTTTAATTGAGGATATTTCCTTAATCAGCATAGGCCTCAATGCGATCTCAAGTTCCCTTCCCAGATTCCCCAAAGACAATGGTAATAGACTGCTCCATGAAACGAAAGTGTAACTCTGTGAGATGAATTCACATATCACAGAGCAGTTTCTCAGAAAGCTTCTTTCTAATTTTTATCTGAGGGTATTTCCTTTGTCACTGTCATCTTCATTGAGCTATGAAATATCGCATTGCAGATTTCAAGAAAACAGTGTTAGCAAACTCATCAATGAAAAGAAAAGTGTAACTCTGTGAGTTGCATTCACACGTCACAATGCAGTTTCTCAGAACGCTTCTTTCCAGTTTTTATCTGAGGATATTTCCTTTTTCACCATAGCCCTCAATGCGCTGCCAAATATCACTTTGCAGATTCCATGAAAAGAGTGTTAGCAAACTGCATCATGAAGACTAAGTTGCAACAACTCTGTGAGATGAATTCACATATCACAAAGAAGTTTTTCAGAAAGCTGGTTTCTAGTTTTTCTCTGAGAATATTGCCCTTGCCACCATAAGCTTCATTGTGCTAAGAAATATCCCATTGCAGTTTCAAGAAAACTGTGTTAGCAAAGTGATCAATGAAGAGAAAAGTGTAACTCTGTGAATTGCATTCACATATCACAATACAGTTTCTCAGGACGCTTCTTTCCAGTTTTTATCTGTGGATATATCCTTTTTCACCATAGGCCTCAAAGCGCTTCCAAATATCACTTTGCAGATTCCACGAAAACAGTGTTAGCAAACTGCTACAAGGAGGGAAAGATGAATCTCTGTGTGATGAATTCACACATCAGAAAGCAATTTCTCAGAAAGCTTCTTTGAAGTTCTCACCTGAGGACACATCCTTTTCCACCATAAGCCTAAAAGCGCTCCCAAATATCACTTTGCGGATTCCATGAAAACAGTGTTAGCAAACTGATTCATGAAGAATAAGTTGTAACTCTGTGAGATGAATTCACACATCACAAAGCAGTCTCTCAGAAAGCTTCTTTCTGGTTT
Source organism: Theropithecus gelada (assembly GCF_003255815.1). NCBI lineage: Eukaryota > Metazoa > Chordata > Mammalia > Primates > Cercopithecidae > Theropithecus > Theropithecus gelada. The sequence continues at coordinate 17,862,701 of NC_037683.1, read as the reverse complement.
TTCTGTGAGGATATTTCCTTTGTCCTTATACTCTTCAAACCCATCGGAAATATCAGTTCTCAGAACCCTCAAAAAGAGTGCTAGCAAACGGCTCCATGAAATAGTGGTGTAAGTCTGTGAGAGGAAGTCACCTATCAGAAAGCCATTTCTCAGAAAGCTTCTTTCACCTTTTTATTTGAGGATATTTCCTTTATCAGCCTAGGCCTCAATGCGATCCCAAGTATCCCTTCTCAGATTCCCCAAAGACAAGGGTAATAGACTTCTCCATGAAACGAAAGTGTAACTCTGTGAGATGAATTCACACATCACAGAGCAGTTTCTCAGAAAGCTTCTTTCTAGTTTTTATCTGAGGATATTTACTTTGTCACCATCAGCTTCATTGCACTATGAAATATCACATTGTAGATTTCAAGAAAGCAGTGTTATCAAATTGATCAATGAAAAGAAAACCGTAACTCTGTGAGTTGCATTCACACGTCACAATGCAGTTTCTCAGAACGCTTCTTGCCAGTTTTTATCTGAGGATATTTCCTTTTTCACCATAGCCCTCAATGCGCTCCCAAATATCACTTTGCAGATTCCACGAAAACAGTGTTAGCAAACTGCTACAAGAAAGGATAGGTGAATCTCTGTGTGATGAATTCACATATCAGAAAGCAATTTCTCAGAAAGCTTCTTTCTCGTTATTATCTGAGGATACTTCCATCTTCACCCTAGGCCTCAATGCGCTCCCAAATATCACTTTGCAGTTTCCATGAAAAGAGTGTTAGCAAACTGCATCATGAAGACGAAGTTGCAACTCTGTGAGATGAATTAACATATCACAAAGAAGTTTCTCAGGAAGCTTCTTTCATGTTTTGAATTGAGGATATTTCCTCCATCAGTGTCAGCCTCAACGTGATCCAAAGTATCCCTTCTCAGATTCCTCAAATGGAGTGGTAATAGACTGCTCCATGAAACAAAAGCGTAACTCTGTGAGATAAATTCACACATCACAAAGCAGTTTCTCAGAAAGCTTCCTTCTAGTTTTTATCTGAGGATATTGCCCTTGCCACTGTAAGCTTCATTGTGCTGAGAAATATCTCATTGTAGATTTCAAGAAAATTGTGTTAGCAAACTGATCAATGAAGAGAAAAGTGTATCTCTGTGAGTTGCATTCACATATCACAATGCAGTTTCTCAGAACGGTTCTTGATTGTGTTTATTTGAGGATATTTCCTTTTTCACCATAGCCCTCAATGCACTCCTAAATATCACTTTGCAGATTCTACGAAAACAGTGTTAGCAAACTGCTACAAGAAGGGATAGGTGAATCTCTGTGTGATGAATTCACACATCAGAAAGCAGTTTCTCAGAAAGCTTCTTTTTCGTTATTATCTGAGGATACTTCCTTCTTCACCCTAGGCCTCAATGTGCTCCCAAATATCATTTTGTTGATTCCATGAAAAGAGTGTTAGCAAACTGCATCATGAAGACTAAGTTGCAATTCTGTGAGATGAATTCACATATCAAAAAGAAGTTTCTCAGAAAGTTTCTTTCACGTTTTTAATTGAGGATATTTCCTCTATCAGTGTCGTCCTCAATGCGATCCAAATTATCCCTTCTCAGATTTCCCAAAGACAGTGGAAATAGTTTGTTCCAGGAAACGGAAGTGTAACTCTGTGAGATGAATTCACACGTCACAAAGCAGTTTCTCAGAAAGCTGCTTTCTAATTTTTCTCTGAGGATATTGCCCTTGCCACTGTAAGATTCATTGCGCTATGAAATATCCCTTTGCAGATTTCAAGAAAACTGTGTTAGCAAACTCATCAATGAAGTGAAAATTGTAACTCTGTGAGTTGCATTCACTCATCACAATGCAGTCTCTCAGAATGCTTCTTTCTAGTTTTTATCTGTGGATATTTCCTTTTTCACCATAGGCCTCAAAGCACTCCCAAATATCACTTTGCAGCTTTCTGAGAAACTGCTTTGTGATGCGTGAATTCATCTCACAGAGTTACACTGTAATTTTCATTGAGCAATTTGATAACACTGTTTTCATGGTATCCACAATAGGATATTTGGGAGCGCTTTGAAGCCTATGATGACAAAGAAAATATCCTCAGAGAAATACCAAAAAGAAGCTTTCTGAGAAACTGCTTTGTGATGTGTGAATTCAGTTCACATAGTTTCACTCTTCTTTTCATGGAACAGTTTGTTAACACTGTTTTCTTGGAATCTGCAATGAGATATTTTGGAGCGCATTGAAATTTATTGTGAAATGGGAAATATCCTCAGACAAAAACTAGAAAGATACTTTCTTAGAAACAGCTTTGTTATTTGTGAAATAATATCACAGAGTTATATGATTCTTTTCATGGAGCAGATTGGTAGCACTGTTTTTAGGGAATCTGAGAAGGGATTATTTGGATCACATTGAAGCCTTTGGTGAGAAAGGAAATATCCTCAGGTAAAAACTATAATGAAGCTTTCTGTGAAAGTTATTTTTGATGTTTGAATTCATGTCACAGAGTTACACATTTGTTTTCATGGAGGAATCTGGTAACACTCTCTGCATGGAATCTTCAAAGGGATATTTGGGAGAACATTGAGGCCTATAATGAAAAAAGAAATATCCTCACATAAAAACTAGAAAGAAACTTTCTGAGAAACTGCTTTGTGATGTGTGAATTCATCTCAAAGAGATACACCGTTCTTTTCATTGAGCAGTTTGATAACCAGTTTTCATAAATTCTGCAATAGGATATTTGGGAGAGCAGTGAAGCCTATGATGACAAAATAAATATACTCAGATAAAAACCAAAAAGAAGCTTTCTGAGAAACTGCTTTGTGACATGTGAATTCATCTCACAGGATTACACTGCTCTTTTCATTGAGCAGGTTGCTAACACTGTTTTCTTGCAACTGCAGTGGGATATTTCAGAGCACATTGAAACTTTTGGTGACAAGGGACATACACTCAGATAAAACCCAAAAAGAACCTTTCTGAGAAACTGCTTTGTGATGTGTGAATTCATCTCACAGATTTTCACTTTTCTTTTCATGGAGCAGTATGTTAACACTATTTTCTTGGAATCTGCAATGGAATATTTTGGAGTGCATTGAAGCTGATGGTGAGAAAGCAATAATCATCTGATAAGAACTAGAAATATGCTTTCTGAAAAAGTTCTTTGTGATGTGTGAATCATCTGACATAATTATACCTTTCTTTTCATAAAGCAGTTTGCTAACACTGTTTTCGTGGAATCTGTAAAGGGATATTGGGAAGCACATTGAGGCCTATTGGGTAGCAGAAAATATGATCAGATCGAAACTAGAAAGAAGCTTCCTGAGAAACTGCTTTTTGATGTGTGAATTCATCTTACAGAGTTACATTGTTCTTTTCATTGAGCAGCTTGCTAATACTCTTTTCGTGGAATCTGCAGTGGGATATTTTGCATCACATTGAGGCCTATAGTGAAAAAGTAAATATCCTCAGATAAAACTAGAATGAAGCTTTCTGAGAAACTGATTTGTGATGTGTGAATTCATCTCTCAGAGTTACACTGTTTATTTCAGTGTGCACTTTGCTAACACTGTTTTCTAGGAATCTGCAAAGGGATATTTTGGTGTGCATTGAAGCTTATGGTGGCAAAGGAAATATAATCATATAAAAGTTAGAAAGAACATTTCTGAGAAATGGCTTTATGATGCTCAATTCCTCTCATGGAGTTACACGATTCTTCTCATGGACAAGTTTGGTAGCATGGTTTTTGGGGTATCTGACTGGGGATATTTTGGATAGCATTAAAGCCTAAGGTGACAAAGAAATTATCCTCAGATAGCAACTAGAAAGAAGCTTTCTGAGAAAGGCTTTTATGATGTGTGAATTCATCTCACAGAGTTACACATTTGTTTGCATAGAGCAGTGTGCTAACACTGTTTTCGTGAAATCTGCAAAGGGATATCTGGGAGAGCATTGAGGCGTATGGTGAAAAAGGAAATATTCTCATATAAAAACTAGGGAGAAGCTTTCTGGGAAACTGCTTTGCCATGTGGTAATTCATTTCACTGAATTATGTGATTCATTTCATGGAGGAGTTTGGTAGCACTGTTTTTGGGGAGTCTGAGAAGGGACATTTTGGATCACATTGAAGCCTATGGTGACACAGGAAATGCCCCAGATAAAAACTAGAAAGAAGCTTTCTGAGTAACCATTGGCGATTTTTGAATTCATCTCATGGAGTTACATGATTATTTTCATGGAGCAGTTTGGTTGCAGTGTTTTTGGGGAATCTGAGAAGGGATATTTTGGATGACATTGAAGCCTACGGTGACAAAGGAATTATCCTCAGATAAAAACTAGAAAGAAGTATCTGAGAAACTGCTTTGTGATGTGTAAATTCATCTCACTGTGTTACACATTTCTTTTCATGGAACATTTTGGTAATAGTGTTTTCATGGAATCTGCAAAGAGATATTTGGGCGTGCATTGAGGCCTATGGTGAAAAAGGAAATATCCTCAGATAAAACCCAGAAACAAACTTTCTGAGGAACTGCTTTGTGATGTTTGAATTTATCTCACAGAATTACACCGTTCTTATCATTCAGCAGTTTGATAACACTGTTTTCGTGGAATCTGCAATAGGATATTTGTGAGCTCATTGAAGCCTGTGGTGACAAAGGAAATATTCTCAGATAAAAACAAAAAAGAAGCTTTCTGAGAGACCGCTTTGGATGTGTGAATTCATCTCACAGAGTTACACTGTTCTTTTCATTGAGCAGTTTGTTAACACTGTTTTCTTGGAATCTGCAATGGGATATTTTGGAGCACAGTGAACCGTATGGTGACAATGGAAATATCCTCAGACAAAAAATAGAAATAAGCTTTCTGAGAAACTGCTTTGTCATGTGCAAATTCATCTCACAGAGTTACCTCATTCTTTTCATGGATCAGTTTGATAGCACCGCATTGGGGAAATCTGAGAAGGGATATTTTGGATCGCCTTGAAGCTTTCTTTCTCAGAAAGAAGCTTTCTGAGACATTTCTTTGTGATGCGTGAATTTTTCTCACAGGGTTCCACATTTCTTTTCATGGAGCTGTTGGCTAACACTGTTTTCGTGGAATCTGAAAAGGGACATTTGAGGGCGCATGGAGACCTACAGAGAAAAATGAAATATTCTCAGATAAAAACTATAAAGAAGCTTTCTGAGAAACTGCTTGGTGACGTGTGAATTCATTTCACAGTGTTACACCATTCTTTTCCTTGAACAATGTGATAACACTGGTTTCGAAGAATCTGTATTAGGATACTTGGGAGCACATTGAAGATTATGGCGACACAGGAAATATCCTCAGATAAAAAACAAAAAGAAACTTTCTGAGAAACTGCTTTGTGATGTGTGAATTTATCTCACAGAGGTACACCATTCTTTTCATTGAGAAGTTTGTTAACACTTTTTTTCTTGAATTGGCAATGGGATATTCGGGAGTGCAAGGAGGAATATGGTGAAGAAGGAATTATCCTCAGATAAAAGATAAAAAGAAGCTTTCTGAGAAACTCCTTTGTGATGTGAAAATTTGTCTCACAGGGTTACACCATTATTTTCACTGAGAAGTTTGCTAACACTTTGTTCGTGGAAACTGCAGTGGGATATTCGGGAACACATTGAAGAATATGGTGAAAAAGGAAATATAATCAGATAAAAACTAGAAAGAAGCTTTCCCAGAAATTGCTTTGTGATGTGTGAATTTGTCTCACAGAGTTACATCATTCTTTTCGTGGAGTAGTTTGGTAGCCTGTTTTTGGGGAACCTGAAAAGGGATATTTTTTATCGCATTGAAGACTATGGTGTCAAAGTCAACATTCTCAGCTAAAAACTAGAAAGAAGCTTTCTGAGAAACTGCTTTGTGGTGTGTGAATTCATTTCACAGAGTTACACTATACTTTTCATGGAGTAGTTTGGTAGCACTGTTTTTGGGGAATCTGAGAAGGGATTTTTTGGATCGCTTTGAAGCCTATAGTGACAAAAGAGATATCCTCAGATAAAGACGGGAAAGAAGCTTTCTGAGAAAGTTCTTTGTGATGTGTGATTTCATCTCAAAGAGTTACAGCTTTCTTTTCAAGGAAGAGTTTGCTAGCACAGTTTTCATGGGATCTTCAAAGGGATATTTAGGAGCACATTGAAGTTTACGGTGAAAAATGAAATATCCTCAGAAAAAAACTGGAAAGAAGCTTACTGAGAAACTGCTTTGTGATGTGTGAATTCATCGCACACTGTTACACCATTTTTTACATTGTACGGTTTGATAATACTGTTTTTTTGGAATCTACAATGGGATATTTGGCTGCGTATTTATACCTACAATGACAAAAGAAATATCCTCAGACAAAAACAAAAACCTTTCTGAGAAATGCCTTTGTGATGTGTGAATTCATCTCACAGAGTTACACTGTTCCTATCATTGAGCACTTTGCTAACGCTGGTTTCTTGGAATCTACAATGGAATATTTTGGAGCGCATTGAAGTTTATATTGGAAAAGGAAATATCCTCATATGAAAACTAGAAAGAAGCTTTCTGATAAACTGCTTTGTCATGCGTTATTTCATCTCACAGAGTTGCAGCATTCTTTTCATTGAGCAGGTTGATAACAGTTTTCGTTGAATCTGCAATATTATATTTGGGAGTGCATTGAAGCCTATGGTGGCGAAGGAAATATCCTCAGATAAAAAACAAAAAAGAGCTTTCTGAGAAACTACTTTTTAATGTATGAATTATTTTCATTTCACAGAATGGCACTGTTGTTTTCATTGAGCCGTATGCTAAAACTGTTTTCTTGGAATCTACAATGTGATATTATGGGTCACGTTGAAGCATATGGTGACAAAGGAAATATCTTCAGATAAAAACTAGAAAGAAGGTTTCTGACAAACCGGTTTGAGATGTGTTAATTCATCTCACAGTGTTTCATGACGCTTTTCATGAAACAGTCTGTTAGCACTGTTTTAGGGGAAATGAGAAAGGATATTTTATATCGCATTTTAGCCTATGGTGATAAAGGAAATATCCTCAGATAAAAACTAGAAAGAAGCTTTCTGAGAAAGTTCTTTGTGATGTGAGAATTCATTTCACTTAGTTACACCTTTCTTTTCATGGAGCAGTTTGCTAACACTGTTTTTGTGGAATCTGCAAAGGGATATTTTGGTGCGCATTGGGGCCAATAATGAAAAAAGATTTATCCCCAGATGAAAACAAGAAAGAAGCTTTCTGAGAAACTGCTTTGTGATGTGTGAACTCATCTCACAGAGTTACACTGTTCTTCTCATTGAGCAGTTTGCTAATAATGTTTTCTTGGAATCTGCAATGGGATATTTCAGAGCACATTGAAGCTTAGGGTGACAAAGGATATATCCTCAGAAAATAACTAGAAAGAAGTTTTCTGAGAAACTGCTCTGTGATTTGTGAATTCAATTCACAGAGTTACACGATTCTTTTCAAAGAGCAGTTTGGTAGCATTGTTTTTGGGGAATCTGAGAAGGGATATTTTGGATCGCATTGAAGCCTGTGGTGACAAACGAAATATCTTCTGACAACAAATATAAAGAAGTTTTCTGAAAAACTATTTTGTGATGTGGGAATTCATCACACAGTGTTACATCTTTACTTTCATGGAGCAGCTTGCTAACATTGTTTTCATGGAATTTGCAAAGGGTTATTTGGGAGCACATTGAGGCCTATGGTGAATATGGAAATGTCCTTAGATAAATACTGGAGAGAATCTTCCTGAGATACTGGTTTGTGATATGTGAATTCACCTCACAGAGTTACAATGTTCTTTTCATTTAGCAGTCTGCTAACACTGCTTTCTTGGAATCTGCAGTGGAATATTTCACAGTGTATTGAAGATTATGGTGACAAAAGAAATAGCTTCATATAAAAACGAGAATAGAAAGAAGCTTTCTGAGAAACCGCTTTTTGATGTGTTAATTCATCTCACAGAGTTACACCATTCTTTTCATGGATCAGTTTGGTAGCACTGTTTCAGGGGAAACTGAGAAGGGATATTTTGAATAACATTGAAGCCTATGGTGACAAAGGAAATATACTCAGATAAACACTAGAAAGATGTTTTCTGAGAAAGTTCCTTATGATGTGTGAATTCAACTTACAGAGTTACACCGTTCTTTTCATTGAGGAGTTTGTTAACACTGTTATCATGGAATCTACAATACGATATTTGGGTGTGCATTGAAGCCAATGGTGACAAACAAATTATAATCAGATAAAAACCAAAAAGAAGCTTTTTGATAAACTGTTTTGTGACATGTGAACTCATATCACAGATTTACACTGTTCTTTCAATTGAGCAGTTTGCTCACACTGTTTTCTTGGAATCTGCAATGGGATATTTTGGAGCACATTGAAGCTTATGGTGACAAAGGAAATATCCACTGAAAGAAACAAGAAAAAGGCTTTCTGAGGAACTGCCTTGTGATGTGTGAATTCATTCCATATAGTTACATGATTCCTTTCTTGGAGCAGTTTGGTAGCACTGTTTTTTGGGAATCTCAGAAGTGATATTTTTGGATGGCCTTGAAACCTTTGGTGACAAAGGAAATATCTTCAGATAATAACTGAAAGAAGCCTTCAGAGAAAGTTCTTTGTGATGTGTAAATTCACCTCACAGAGTTACAACTTTCTTTTCATGGAGCGGTTTGCTAACACTGTTTTCATGGAATTTGCAAAGGTTATTTGCGAGTGCATTGACTCCTATGGTTAAAAAGGATTTATCATCATATAAAAACTAGAAAGAAGCTTTCTGAGAAACTGCTTTGTGATGTGTGAAATCATATCACAGAGTTAAATTGTTCTTTTCATTGAGCAGTTTGCTAACACTGTTTTCTTGGAATCTGCAATGGGATACATCGGAACACATGGAAGCTTATGGTGACAAAGAAAATATCCTCATTTAAAAACTAGAAAGAAACTCTCTGAGAAACTGCTTTGTGATGTGTTAATTCATCTCACAGTGTTACATGATACTTTTCATGGATCAGTTTGGTAGCACGGTTTTTGGGGAATCTGAGAAGGGATATTTTGGTTCACATTGAAGCCTACGGAGACTAAGGAAATATCCTCAGATAAAAACGGGAAAGAAGCTTTCTGAGAAACTTCTTTGTGATGTGTGAATGCATCTCACAGAGTTACACCTTTCTTTTTTATGAGTCAGTTTGCTAACACTGTTTTCATGGAATCTGCACAGGGACTTTTTGGAGTGCACTGAGGCCTATAGTGAGAAAGGAAATATCCTCAGAAAAAAATGAGAGAGGAGCTTTCTGAGAAACTGCTCTGTGATATGAGAATTCACCACACAGAGCTACACCATTCTTTTCAATGAGCAGTTTGATAACACTTTTCTCGTGGAATCTGCAGTAGGATATTTGGGAGTGTATTGAAGCCTGTGGTGACAAATGAAATGTCCTCAGATAAAAACCAAAGAGAAACTTTCTGAGAAACTGCGTTGTAATGTGGAAATACATTGCACAGAGTTACACTGTTCTTTTCATTGAGTAATTTGTTAACACTGTTTTCTTGGAATCTGCAATGGGATATTTTGGAGCACATTAAAACTTATTGTGAATAAGGAAATATCCTCATACAAAAATTTGAAACATAGTTTCTGAGAAACTGCTTTATGATGTGTTAATTCATCTCACAGGGTTACACGACCCTTTTCATGGATCAATTTGATACCACTGTTTTTGAGGAATCTCAGAACAGTTGTTTTGGATCGCATTGAAGCCTACAGTGAATAAAGAAATATTCTCAGATAAAAACTAGAAAGAAACTCTCTGAGAAAATTGTTAGAGATGTGTGAATATATCTCAAAGATTTACAAGTTTATTTTCATGGAGTAGTTTGCTACACTGCTTTTGTGAAGTCTGAAAAGGGATAGGTTGGAGCACAATGAGGCCTATGGTGATAAAGGAAATATCCTCAGTTAATATTTAGTGGGAAGCTTTCTGAGAAACTGCTTTGTGATGTATGAATTCATCTCAGAGAGTTACACTCTTCATTTCATTGTGCAGTTTGCTAACGCTCTTTTCTTGAAATCTGCAATGGGATATTTAGAAGGGCATTGAAGCTTATGGTGACAAAGGAAATATCCTCAGATAAAAACCAGAAAGAAACGTTTTGTGAAACTCCTTTGTGATTTGTGAATTCATCTCACAGTGTTACACAATCCTTTCAATGGATCATTTTGATAGCACTGTTTTTGGGGAATCTGAGAATGGATATTTTGGATAATTTTGAAGCCTATGTTGTCAAAGGAAATATCCTCAGATTAAAACTAGAAAGAAGTTTTCAGAGAAACTTCTTTGTGATATGTGCATTTATCTCACAGAGTTACACCTTTTTTTTTTTTCATGGACCAGTTTGCTAACACTGTTTTCATGGAATCTGCACAGGGATATTTTGGAGCACGTTGAGGCCTATGGTGAAAATGGAAATATCCTCAGATTAAAACTAGAAAGAAGCTTTCTCAGAAACTGCTTTGTAATGCGTGTATTCATCTCACAGAGTTACATTGTTGCTTTCATTGGGCAGTTTGCTAACACTGTTTTCTAGGAATCTGCAATGGGATACTTCAGAGCGCATTGAAGCTTACATTGACAAAGGAAATACATTCATATAAAGCTAGAAAGAAACTTTCTGAGAAACCGCTTTGTGATGTGTTAGTTCATCTCACAGAACTACAAAACTCTTTTCATGAATCAATCTTTTAGCACTGTTTTTCGGGTATCTGAGTAGGGGTATTTTGGATAGCCTTGAGGCTTAGGGTGACAAAGAAATTATCCTCAGATAACGCCTAGAAAGAAGCTTTCTGAGAAAGTCTTTTGGGATGCGTAATTTCATCTCACAGAGTTCCACCTTTGTTTTCATGGAGCAGTGTGTTAACACTGTTTTCGTGGAATCTGCAATGGGATATCTGGGAGCGTATTGAGGCCTATGGTGAAAAAGGAAATATCCTCAGATAAAAACTACAAAGAAGCTTTCTGAGAAACTGGTTTGTTATGGGTGAATTCTTCTCACACAGTTACACCATTCTTTTCTTTGAGACGTATGATAACACTGTTTTCCTGGAGTCTGCAATAGGATATTTGAGAGTGCATTGAAGCCTATGGTGACAAAGGAAATATCCCATTGAAAAACCAAAAAGATGCTTTCTGAGAAACTGTTCTGTGATGTGTGAATTTAACTAACAGAGTTACACTGTTCTTTGCATTGAGCAGTTTGCTGACACTGTTTTCTTGCAATCTACAATGGGATATTTCAGAGCACATTGAAGCTTATTGTGAAAAAGTAAATATCCTCAGACAAAAACTAGAAAGAAACATTCTGTGAAACTGCTTTGTGATTTGAGAATTCATCACACAGCGTTACAGGATTCTTCTCATGGATCAGTTTGATAGTACTGTTTTTGGGGAATCTGAGAAGGGATATTTTGGATTGCATTGAAGCCTATGGTGACAAGGGAAATATCCTCAGATAAAAAGTAGAAAGAAGCTGTCTGAGAAAGTTCTTTGTGATGTGGGAATTCATCTCACAGAGTTACACCCTTCTTTTCATAGAACAGCTTGTTAATACTGTTTTTGTGAAATCTGCAAAGGATATTTGGGAGCACATTGAGTCCAATGGCAAAAAAGGAAATATCTTCAGGTACAAACATAAGAGAAGCTTTCTGAGAAATTCCTTTGTGAAGTGTGCATTCATCTCATAGAGTTAAAAGTTTCTGTTGAGGGAGCACATTGGTCTCATTGTTTTTGTGGTATCTGAGTAGGTATACTTGGGAGTTCATTAAAGCCTATGGTGGAAAAGGAAATATCCTCGTATAAAAAATAGAAAGAAGCCTTCTGAGAAACTGCTTTGTGATATGTTCATTCATCTCACAGAGTTACACGATTCTTTCTATGGAGCAGTTTGGTATCACTGTTTTTGGGGAAACTGAGAAGGGATATTTTTGATCGCAGTGAAGCCTAAGGTGACAAGGGAAATATTCACAGAGAAAAACTAGGAAGAAGCTTTCTGAGAAACTGCTCTGTCATTTGGGAATTCATCTCACAGAGTTACTCGATTCTTTTCATGGAGAAGTTTCTTAGTACTGTTTTTGGGGAATCTGAGAAGGGATATTTTGAATCGCATTGAAGTCTATGGTGACAAAGGAATATCCTCATACAAAAGGTAGAAAGAAGCTTTCTGAGAAAGGACTTTGTTTTGGGTGAATTCATCTCAAAGAGTTACATCTCAATTTTCATGTAGCCATTTGCTAACATTGTTCTAGGGGAATCTGCAAAGGGATATTTGGGAGTGCATTGAGGCCTATGGTGAGAAAGGAAATATTCTCAGACAAAAACTTGAAGGAAGGTTTCTGAGAAACTCCTTTGTGATGTGTTAATTCATCTCAAGAATTACACTGCACTTTTCATGGAGCAGTTTGCTAACACTGTTTTCTTGGAATCTGCAGTGGGATATTTCTGAGCACATTGAAGCTTAAGTTGATAAAGGAAATATTCTCAGACAATAAATAGAGAGACGGTTTCTAAGAAACTGTTTTTTGATTTGTGAATTCATAACACAGAGTTACACGATCCTTTTCATGGAACAGTTTGGTAGCACTGCTTTTGGGGAATATGAGAAGAGATATTTTGGATCACATTGAAACCTATGGTGAAAAATAAAATATCCTCAGATAAAAACTAGAATGAAGATTTCTGAGAAAGGACTTTGTGATATGTGAATTTATCTTACAGCATTACACCTTTCTTTTCATGGATCAGTTTGCATAAACTGTTTTCATGGAATCTGCCATGGGATATTTGGGAGCGCATTGAGGCCTATAGTGAAAAAAGAAATATCCTTGGATAAAAACTAGAAAAAAGCTTTCTGAGAAACTGTTTGTGATGTGTGAATTCATCTCAGAGAATTACAAGGATATTTTCATTGAGTAGTTTGATCACACTGTCATCATTTGATCTGCAATAGGATATTGGGGAGTGCATTGAAGCCTAGTGTGACAAAGGAAATATCCTCAGATAAAAACTAGAAGGAAGTTTTCTGAGAAATTTTTTGTGATGTGTGAATTCATCTCACAGAGTTAGACTTTTCCTTTCATGAAGCTGTATTCTAATACTGTTTTCATGAAATCTGCAAAGGTATATTTGGAAGCACATTGAGGCCTATGGTGAAAAAGAAATATTCTGAGTTAGAAACCAGAAATAAGCTTTCTGAGAAATTCCTTTTGGATGCATGAATTCATCTCACAGAGTTACACTCTTCTTTTCATTGAGCAGTTTGCTAACACTATTTTCTTAGAATCTGCTAAATAATATTTCATAGTGCATTGAAGTTTATGATGACAAAGGAAATATCCTCATACAGAAAGTAGAAAGAAGCTTTCTGAGAAACCACTTTGTGATTTAATAATTCATCTCACCAAGTGACACAGTTCTTTTCATGGATCAGTTTGGTAGCACTGTTTTTAGGTAATCTGAGAAGGAATATTTTGGATCTCATTGAAGCCTATGGTGACAAAGGAAATATCCTTAGATAAAAATGTGAAAGAAGATGTCTGAGAAACTGCTTTGTGATGTGTAAATTCATCTCACAGAGTTACACGATTCTTTTCATGGATGAGTTTGGTAGCACTGATTTGGGGAACATGAGAAGGGATACTTTGGATCATATTGAAACCTATGGTGACAAAGGAAATGCCCTCATATAAGAACTAGAAAAAAGTTCTCTGAGAAACCGCTTTGTGGTGTGTGAATTCATATCACAGAGTTATACTGTTCATCAGTTTGCTAGCACTGTTTTCATGGAATCTGCAATGGGATATTTTGGAGCACATTGAAGCTTATGGTGACAAAGGAAACAACCTCAGCAAAAACTAGAAAGAAGCTTTCTGAGAAAGTGTTTTGAATTTTGTAAATTCATCTCACAGAGTTACACAATTCTTTCATGGACCAGTTCAGTAGCACTGTTTTTGGTGAATCTGAGAGTGTATACTTTAGATCGCATTGAAGCCTATTTTGACAAAGGAAATATCCTCAGATAAAAACTAGAAAGAAGCTTTACGAGAAACTGCCCTGTGATGAGTGAATTAATCACACAGAGTACACCATTCTTTTCATGGAGCAGTTTGCAAACAGTGTTTTCGTGCAATCTGAAAGGGATATTTGGGAGTGCATTGAGGCCTATGGTGAAAAAGGAAATATGCACAGATAAAAATTAGAAAGAAACTTTCTTCTTTCTAAAAACTGTTTTGTGATGTGTGAATTCATCTCACAGAGTTACACTGTTCTTTTCATTGAGCAGTTTGCTAACAGTGTATTTGTGGAATCTGCAATGGGATACTTCGGAGAGCATTGAAACTTAAGGTGACAAAGGAAATACAATCATATAAAAACTAGAAAGAAGCTTTCTGAGAAACTGCTTTATGATATGTTAATTCATCTCACAGAGTTAAATGATTCCTTTCATAGATCAATTTGGTAGCTTGTTTTGGAGAATCTGTGAAGGGATATTTTGGATCGCTTTGAAGCCTATGGCGACAAAGGAATTATCCTCAGATAAAAACTAGAAGGAAGCTTTCTGAGAAAGTTCTTGTGATGTATGAATTCACCTCACAGAGTTGCAAATTTCTTTTCAAGGAACAGTTTCCTAACACAGTTGTGGAATTGGTAAAGGTGTATATGAGAGCTCATTGAGGTCTAGAGAGAAAAATTAAATATCCTCAGATAAAAACGAGAAAGAAGCTTTCTGACAAACTTTGTTATGTGTTAATTAATCTCACAGAGTTACACAATTCTTTTCATATGTTAGTTTTGTAGCACTGTTTTTGGGGAATCTGAGAATGGGTATTTTGGATCGCCTTGAAGTCTATCGTGACAAAGGAAATACTTTCAGATAAAAACTAGAAGGAGCATTTTGAGAAATTTCTTTGTGAAGAGTGAATTCATCTCACAGAGTTTCACTTTTGTTTTCAAGGAGCAGCTTGCTTACACTGTTTTTGTGGAATCTGCAAAAGGATATTTGTGAGCACATTGAGGCCTAGGGTGTGAAACTAAATATCCTCTGATAAAAACTAGAAAGAAGTTTTCTGAGAGACTGCTTTGTGATGTGTGAATTCATCTTACTGAGTTACACGACTCTTTTCATAGATCCGTTTGGTGGCACTGTTTTGGGAGAGTCTGAGAAGGGATAATATGAATTGCAATGAAGCATATATTGAGAAAAGAAATATCTTCAGATAAAAACTAGAAATTTTCTGAGAAAGTATTTTGTGATGTGCGAATTCATCTCACAGAGTTACACCTTTCTTTTCATGGAGCCATTTGCTAACACTATTTTCGTGGAATCTGCAAAGGGATATTTGGGAGCACATTGAGGACTATAGGGTAAACAGAAATATCCGCAGATAAAACTAGAAAGAAGATTTCTGAGAAACTACTTTGTTATGTGTGAATTTATCTCACATAGTTACACCACACTTTTCATTGAGCAGTTTGATAACACTGTTTTCATGGAGTCTGCAATAGGATATTTCAGAGTGCACTGAGGCCTCTGGTGACAAAGGAAATAACCTCAGATAAAAACCAGAAAAAAGCTTTCTGAGAAACTGCTTCCTGATATGTAGATCCATCTCACAGAGTTACACTGTTATTTTCTTTTTTTATTATTATACATTAAGTTCTAGGGTATATGTGCATAACGTGCAGGTTTGTTACATATGTATACTTGTGCCATGTTGCTGTGCTGCACCCATCAACTCATCATTTACATCAGGTATAACTCCCAATGCAATCCCTACACCCTCCACCCTCCCCATGATAGGCCCTGGTGTGTGATGTTCCCCTTCCTGAGTCCAAGTGATCTCATTGTTCAGTTCCCACCTATGAGTGAGAACATGTGGTGTTTGGTTTTCTGTTCTTGTGATAGTTTGCTAAGAATGATGGTTTCCAGCTGCATCCATGTCCCTACAAAGGACAAAAAGTCATCCTTTTTTTATGGCTGCATAGAACTCCATGGTGTATATGTGCCACATTTTCTTAATCCAATCTGTCACTGATGGACATTTGGGTTGATTCCAAGTCTTTGCTATTGTGAATATTGTTGCAATAAATATACGTGTGCATGTGTCTTTATAGCAGCATGATTTATAATCCTTTGGGTATATACCCAGTAATGGGATGGCTGGGTCATATGGTACTTCTAGTTCTAGATGCTTGAGGAATCGCCATACTGTTTTCCATAATGGTTGAACTAGTTTACAATCCCACCAACAGTGTAAAAGTGTTCCTATTTCTCCATATCCTCTCCAGCACCTGTTGTTTCCTGACTTTTGAATGATCGCCATTCTAACTGGTGTGAGATGGTATCTCATTGTGGTTTTGATTTGCATTTCTCTGATGGCCAGTGATGATGAGCATTTTTTCATGTGTCTGTTGGCTGTATGAATGTCCTCTTTTGAGAAATGTCTGTTTATATCCTTTGCCCACTTTTTGATGGGGTTGTTTGTTTTTTCTTGTAAATTTGTTTGAGTTCTTTGTAGGTTCTGGATATTAGCCCTTTGTCAGATGAGTAGATTGCAAAAATGTTCTCCCATTCTGTAGGTTGCCTGTTCACTCTGATGGTAGTTTCTTTTGCTGTGCAGAAGCTCTTGAGCTTAATGAGATCCCATTTGTCAATTTTGGCTTTTGCTGCCGCTGCTTTTGGTGTTTTAGACATGAAGTCTTTGCCCATGCCTATGTCCTGAATGGTACTACCTAGGTTTTCCTCTAGGATTTTTATGGTATTAGGTCTAACATTTAAGTCTCTAATCCATCTTGAATTAATTTTCGTATAAGGAGTAAGGAAAGGATCCAGTTTCAGCTTTCTGCTTATGGCTAGCCAATTTTCCCAGCACCATTTATTAAATAGGGAATC
>NC_037683.1:17748510-17840735 GCF_003255815.1 Theropithecus gelada | reverse complement strand
CACTGCTCTCTTCAAAGCTGTCAGACAGAGTCGTTTGCGTCTGCAGAGGTTTCTGCTGCTTTTTTGTTGTTGTTGTTGTTGTTGTTGTTGTGTAGCTGTGCCCTGTCCCCAGAGGTGGAGTCTACAGAGACAGGCAGGTTTCCTTGAGCTGCTGTGAGCTCCACCCAGTTCGAGCTTCCCAGCAGCTTTGTTTACCTACTTAAGTCTCAGCAATGGCGGACGCCCCTCCCCCAGCCTCGCTGCTGCCTTGCCGGTAGATCACAGACTGCTGTGCTAGCAATGAGGGAGGCTCCGTGGGCGTGGGACCCTCCCGGCCAGGTGTGGGATATGATCTCCTGGTGTGCCTGTTTGCTTAAAGCGCAGTATTGGGGTGGGAGTTACCCGATTTTCCAGGTGTTGTGTGTCTCAGTTCCCTTGGCTAGGAAAAGGGATTCCCTTCCCCCTTGCGCTTCCCAGGTGAGGCGATGCCTCGCCCTGCTTCAGCTCTCGCTGGTCGGGCTGCAGCAGCTGACCAGCACCGATCGTCCGGCACTCCCCAGTGAGATGAACCCAGTACCTCAGTTGAAAATGCAGAAATCACCGGTCTTCTGTGTCGCTCGGCCTGGGAGTTGGAGACTGGAGCTGTTCCTATTCGGCCATCTACACCTCTATTTTCATGGAGTAGTTTGCTAACACTGTTTTTGTGGAATCTGCTTAAGTACCTTTCGGAGTACATTCAGGCCTACAGTGAGAAATCAAATATCCTCAGATAAAAATTTTCTGGGAAACTGCTTTGTGACGTGTGAATTCAACTCACAGAGATACTCTGTGCTTTGCATTGAGCAGTTTTCTACACTCTTTTCTTGGAATCTGCACTCTGATATTTGATAGTGTATTGAATTATATGGTGTCAAAGGAAATATACTCATCGATAAACCAGAAAGAAGCTTTCTGATAAACTGCTTTGTGATGTTCTCACTTCATATCACAGAGTTACACCATTCTTTTCATTTAGCAGTTTGATAACACTGTTATCATGGAATCTGCTATAGGATATTTGAGACTACATTGAAGCCTATGGTGACAAAGCGTATATCTTGATAGATAAACGAAACAGAAGCTTACTGAAAAACTGTTTTGTGTTGTGTGAATTCCTTTCATAGTGTTACACTGTGTTACACTGTTTCATTGAGTAGTTTGCTAACACTGTTTTCTTGGTATCTTAAAAGGGATATTTTGGAGCGCATTGAAAATTATGGTGACATAGGAAACGTCCTCATTGAAAAAGTAGAAAGAAGCTTTCAGAGAAACTGCTTTGTGATGTGTGAAATCATCCCACAGAGTTACACAATTCTTTCTTTGCATGGATCCGTTGGTAACATTATTTTCATGGAATCTTCAAAGGGATACGTGGGAGCACATTGAGGCCTATGGTGAAAAACGAAATATCCTCAGTTAAAAACGAGAAAGTAGCTTTCTGAGAAACTACTTTGTAACGAGTGAATTCATCTCACAGAGATACACAATTCTTTTCATGAATCATTATGGTAGCACTGTTTTTGTGGAATCAGAGGAGGGATATTTTGGATCTCATTGAAGCCTATGGTGGCAAAATAAATATCCTCAGATAAAAACTAGAAAGATTTCTAAGAAACTGATTTGTGATGTGTGAATTCACCTCACAGAGTTACACTGCACTTTGCAATGAGAAGTTTGCTAACATTGTTGTCTTGGAATATGCAATGGGATATTTCAGAGAGCATTAGGCTTATGGTGAAATATCCTCAGACAAAAACGAGAAAGAAGCTTTCTGAGAAACTGCTTTGTGATATGTGAATTCATTTCACAGAGTTACATGATTCTTTTCCTGGAGCTGTTTGTTAGCACTGTTTTTGGGTAATCTGACAAGGGATATTTTGGATAGCATTGATGTCTATGGTGACTAAGGAAATATCCTAAGATAAAAACTCGAAAGAAGGTTTTTGATAAAGTACTTTGTGATGTGTGAATTAATCTCATGGAGTACACCATTCTTTTCATTGAGCAGTTTGCTAACACTGTTTTTGTACAATCTGCAAAGGGATATTTGGGAGCACATTGAGCAGTTTGCTAACACCGTTTTCATGGAATCTGCAAAGGGATAATCCGGAGCACATTCAGCATTATTTTGATAAAGGAAACATCCTCTGACAAAAACTAAAAAGAAGCTTTCTGGGAAACTGGTTTGTGATTTGTGAACTCATGTCACAGTGTTACACGATTCTTTTCATGAAGCAGTTTGGTAGCACTGTTTTTGGGGAATCTACAAAGTGATATATGGGAGTGCATTGAAGCCTATAGTGACAAAGGAAATATCCTCAGAAAAAAAGCTAGAAAGAAGCCTTCTGAGAAACTTCTCTGTGATGTTTGAATTCATCTCACAGAGTTACACTCTTCTTTTCACTGAGCAGTTTTCTAAGACCATTTTCTTGGAATCTGCAATGGGATAGTTCAGAGCACATTGAAGCTTATGGTGACAAAGGAAATATCCTCATACAAAAATGAGAAAGAAGCTTTCTGAGAAACGATTTTGTGTTGTGTTAATTCATCTCACAGAGTTACACGATTTTTTCATGGCTCAGTTTGGTAGAACTGTTTTGGGCAATCTGAGAAGGGATATTTTGAATTGCATTGAAGCCTATCGTAACAAAGGAAATATCCTCAGACAAAAACTAGGAGGAAGCTTTCTGAGAAAGTTCTTTGTGATGTGTGAATTCATCTCACAGAGTTACATGTTTCTTTTCATGGAGCAGTTTGATAACACTGTTTTCATGGATTCTGCAAAGTGATATTTTTGAGTGCTTGAGGCCAATAGTGGAAAAGGAAATATCCTCAGATAAAAACTGGAAAGAATCTTACTGAGAAACTGCTCTGTGATGTGTGAATTCATCTCACAGAGTTGCCCGATTCTTTTCAATGATCATTTCTTAACATTGTTTTTGGAGAATCTGAGAAGGCATATTTTGTTAATTCATCTCACTGAGTTACATGGTTCTTTACATTGAGCAGTTTGCTAACACTGCTTTCGTGGAATCTGCAGTAGGGTATTTGGGAGCACATTGAAGCCTATGGTGACAAAGGAAATATCCTCTGACAAACACCAAAAACACACTTTCTGAGAAACTGCTTTGTGTGGTGTGAATTCATCTCACAGATTTACACTGTTCCTTTAATTGAACAGTATGCTAACACTGTTTCCTTGGAATCTGCAATGGGATATTTCAAAGCTCCTTGAAGCTTATTGTGACAAAGGAAATATTCTCAGACAAAACTGGAAAGAAACTGAGAAATCACTTTGTGGCATGTTAATTTATCTCACAGAGTTACACAATTCTTTTCATGGAGCAGTTTGGTAGCACTGTTTTCATGGAATCTGCAAAGAGATATTTGGATGTGCATTGAGGATTAAAGTTAAAAAGGAAATATGCTCAGATAAAATCTAGAAAGAAGGTTTCTGAGAAACTGCTTTGTTATGTGTGAATCCATCTCACAGAGGTACATGAATATTTTCATGGATCACTTTTGTAGCACTGCATTTGGGGAATCTGAGAAGGGATATTTATATTACATTGAAGCCTATGGTGACAAAGGATATATCCTCAGATAAAAACTAGAAAGAAGCTCTCTGAGAAAGTACTTCATGATGTGTGAATTCATCTCACAGAGTTACAGCTGTCTTTTCATTGAGCAGTTTGCTAACATTGTTTTCGTGGAATCTGCAAAGGGATATATGGGAGTGCATTGAGGCATATGGTGATAAAGAAATATCATCTGATGAACAAGAAAGAAGCTTTCTGAGCAACTGTTTTTTGATATGTCAATTCATCTCACAGTGTTACACTGTTCTTTTCACTGAGCAGTTTTCTAAAACTTTCTTCGAATCTACAATAGGATATTGTGGAGCATATTGAAGCTTATGGTGACACTGTAAATATCCTCATAGAAAACGTAGAAAGAAGCTTTATGATAAACTGCTTTGTGATGTGTGACTTCATCTTACCGTGTTACACTGTTCTTTTCACTGAGCAGTTTGCTAACACTGTTTTCATGGAATCTACGAAGTGATATTTGGGAACACATTGATGTATATAGTGTAAAAGGAAATATCATCACATAAAAAGTAGAAAGAAGCTTTCTGAGAAACTGCTTTGTGATGTGTGAATTCATCTCACCGAGTTACACTGTTCTTATCATTCAGCAGTTTGCTAACACTGTTTTTGTGGAATCTGCAGTGTTATATTTCAGAGCATATTGAAGCTTATGGTGACAAAGGAAATATCCTCTGACAAAAACTAGAAAGCAGCTTTCTGAGAAACAGATTTGCGATTTGTGAATTCATCTCACACAGTTACACGAATCCCTAATGGATCAGTTTGTTAGAACAGTTTTTGGGGTGTCTGAGAAGGGATGTTTTGGACAGCATTAAAACCTATGCTGGAAAGGAAATATCCTCAGATAAAAACTAGAAAGATGCTTTCTGAGAAAGTTCTTTCTGATGTTTGAATTCGTTACATAGAGTTACACCTTTCTTTTGCTGGAGCAGTTTGCTAACACTGTTTTCGTGTCATCTGCAAGAGGATATTTGGGAGTGCATTGAGGCCCATGGTGAAAAACGAAACATCCTCAGATAAACACTAGAAAGAAGCTTTCTGAGAAACTGCTTTGTGATGTGTGAATTCATCTGACTGTGTTACACTGTTCTTTTCACTGAGCAGTTTGCTAACACTGTTTTCATGGAATCTGCAAAGTTATATTTGGGAGCACATTGAGGCATATGGGGAAAAAGGAAGTATCCTCACATGAAAACTAAAAAGAAGTTTTCTGAAAAACTGCTTTGTGATGTGTGAGTTCATCTTACAGAGTTACACTGTTCTTTTCATTGAAAGTTTGATAACACTGTTTTTGTGGAATCTGTAATAGGTTATTTTGGAACACATTAAGCCTCTGGTAACAAAGGAAATATCCTCAGATAAAAACCAAAAAGAATCTTTCTGTGAAACTGCTTTGTGATGTGTGAATTCATCTCACAAAATTACAACGTTCTTTTCATTGAGAACTTTGCTAACACTTTTTTCATGGAATCTGCAAAGGGATATTCGGGAGTGCCTAGAGAAACTGGGTGAAAAAGGAAATATTCTCATACAAAAACTAGTAAGAAACTTACTGAGAAACAGCTTTGGATGTGTGAATTCATTTCACAGAATTACACCATTCTTTTCAGGGAGCAGTACCGTAGCAAGGTTTTTGGGGAATCTGCAATAGGGTATTTGGGAGCGCATTGAAGCCTATGGAGATAAAGGAATTATCCTCAGACAAAAACCAAAAAGAAACTTTCTGAGCAACTGCTTTGTGATGTGTGAATTCATCTCACAAAGCTACACCTTTCTTTTCATGGAGCAGTTTGCTAACACTGTTTTCATGGAATATGTAAGGGTATATTTGTGAGTGCATTAGGGCCTATGGGAAAAAGGAAATGTACTCAGACAAAAACTAGAAAGAAGCTTCCTGAGAAACTTCTTTGTGATTTGTAAATTCATCTCACAAAGTTACACCATTCTTTTCATGGAGCAGTTTGGTAGCACTGTTTTTGAGGATGGCTAGAAGGGTTATTTTGGATCACATTGAAGCTTATGGTCAAAAAGGAAATATCCTAAGATAAAATCTAGAAAGAAACTTTCTGAAAAAGTTCTTTTTGATGTGTTTTTTCATCTCACAGGGTTACACCTTCCTTTTCATGGAACAGTTTGCTAACACTGTTTTCATGGAATCTACATAGGTATATTTGGGAATGCATTGAGGCCCATAGTGAAAAGAGAAATATCCTCAAATAAAAACTAGAAAGAATCTTTCAGAGAAACTGCTTTGTGATGTGTCAATTCATCTCACAGAGTTACACTGTTCTTTTCATTGAACAGTTTGCTATCACTGTTTTGTGGAATCCGCAAAGGGACATTTTGGAGTGCATTGAAGCCCATGGTGAAAAAGGAAATACCCTCAGATTAAAAACTAGAAAGAATCTTTCTGAGAAACTGCTTTGTCATGTGCGAATTCATCTCCCAGAGTTGCACTGTTCTTCTCATTGAGAAGTTTGCTAACAGTTTTTTCATGAAATCTGCAATGGGATATTTGGTAGCACATTGAGGAATATGGTGAAAAGGAAACATCCGATGAATACTAGAAACAAGTTTTCCAAGAAACGGCTTTTTGGTGTGTGAATTCATCTCACAGAGTTACACCACTCATCATGGAGCAGTTTGGTATCACTGCTTTTGGAGTATCTGAGAAGGGATATTTTGAATAGCATTGAAGCCTATATCTCACAGAGTTACATGATTCTTTTCTTGCAGCAGTTTGTAAACACTCTTCTCGTGGAATCTTCAAAGGGCTATTTGGGATCGAATTGAGGTTGATGGTGAAAAAGCAAATATCCTCAGATTAAAAACTAGAAAGAAGCTTTCTGAGAAACTGCTTTGTGATGTGTGAATTCAACTCACGGATTTACATGACTCTTTTCTTGCAGCAGTTTGTTAACATTGTTTTAGTGTAACTTGAAATAGGATATTTGGGAGTGCAGTGAAGCCTATGGTGACAAAGTAAATATCCCCAGATAAAATCCAAAAGGAACCCTTCTGTGATACTTCTTTGTGATGTGTGAATTCATCTCACAAAGCTACATCATTCTTCTTATTGAGAAGTTTGTTAACACTTTTTCTGAGGAATCTGCAATATGATATTCGGGAGCACATAGAGGAATATGGTGAAAAATAAAATATCCTCAGATAAAAACTAGTAAGAAGCTTACTGAGAAACAGCTTTGTGATGTTTGAATTCACTGCGCTGAGTTACACCATTCTTTTCATGGAGCAGTATGGTAGTACTGTTTTTGGGGAATCTGCAATAGGATATTTGGGAGTGCATTGAAGTCTATGCTGACACAGGAATTATCCACAGAATAAAACCAAAAAGAAGCTTTCTGAGAAAATGTTCTGTGATGTGTGTATTCATCTCACAGTGTAACAACTTTATTTTCATGGAGCAATTTGCTATAACTTTTTTCATGGAATCTGTGAAGGGATATTTTGGAGCGCATTGAGGCCCATGGTGTAAAAGGAAATATCCTCAGATAAAAACTAGAAAGAAACTTTCTGAGAAACAACTTTGTTAAGTATGAGTTTATCTCACAGAGTTACACCATTCTTTTCACAGAACAGTTTTGTAACACTATTTTGGGGGAATCTGAGAAGGAATATTTTAATGGCATTGAAGAATATGGTGACAAAGGAAATATCCAGGAAATATTCTCAGAAAAAAACTAGAAAGAAGCTTTTTGAGAAACTTCTTTGTGATGTGTGCATTCATCTCACAGACTAACAACTTTCTCTTCATGGAGCAGTTTGCTAACACTGTTTTTGTGTAAGCTACAAAGGCATATTTGGGAGTGAGTTCACGCCTATGGTGAAAAAGGAAAAATCCTCAGATAAAAACTGCAAAGAAGCTTACTGAGAAACTGCTTTGTGATGTGTGAATTCATCTCACAGAGTTACACCAAACTTTTCGTGGAGCAGTTTGGTATTACTGTTTTTTGGGAATCTCAGAAGGAATATTTTGAATTGCATTGAAGCCTATGGTTACAAAGGAAATATCCTCGGATAGAAACTAGAAAGAAGCTTTCTGAGAAATTTATTTGTGATGTGTAAATTCACCTTACAGAGTTACATGATTCTTTTCTTTCAGAAGTTTGCTCACTGTTTTCCTGGAATCTGAAATAGGATATTTGTGAATACATTGAAGCCTATGGTGACAAAGGAAATATCCTCATAGAAAAACCACAAAGAGGCTTTCTGAGAAACTGCTTTGTGATGTGTGAGTTTAACATAGAGACACACTGTTCTGTTCATTGAGCAGCTTGATAACACTGTTTTCGTGGAATCTGCAATAGGATATTTGGAAGCACTTTGAAGCTTATGGTGACAAAGGAATTATCCTCAGATAAAAACCAAAAAGAAGCTTTCTGTGAAACTGCTTTGGGATGTGTGGATTTATCTCACAGAGTAACACCTTTCTTTTCATTGAGAAGCTTGCCGATACTTTTTTCATGGAATCTGCAAGGGGATATTCTGTAGCTTATTGAGGAATTTAGTCCAAAAGGATGTAATCTCTGATAAATCTAGAAAGAAGCTTTCTGAGACACAGCTTTGTGATGTGTGAATTCATCTCTCAGAGTTACACCACTGTTTTTATGGAGCTGTTTGGTAGCACTATTTTTGGTGAATCTGAGAAGGCATATTTTGAATTACATTGCAGTCTACAGTGAAAACGAAATATCCTCAGATTAAAATTAGAAAAAAACCTTCTGTGAAACTGCGTAGTGATGTGTGAATTCATCTCACAGATTTAGACTTTTCTTTTCATGAAGCAATTTGCTAACATCATTTTAGTGGAATCTGCAAGGGGATATTCAGGAGTACATTGAGGCATATAGTAAAAAAGGAAATATCCTCAGATAAAACCTTTCTGTGAAACTGCTTTGGGATGTGTGAATTCCTCTGAAAGAGTTACACATTTCTTTTCATTGAGAAGTTTGCCGATACTTTTTTTGTGGAATCTGCACTGGGATATTCCTTAGCACATCGAGGAATATGGTCAAAAAGGATATAACCTCTGATAGCAACTAGAAAGAAGCTTTCTGAGAAACAGCTTTGTGATGTGTGAATTCATCTCTCAGAGTTACACCACTGTTTTTATAGAGCTGTTTTGTGGCACTATTTTTGGGGAATCTGAGAAGGCACATTTTGAATTGCATTGAAGTCTATGGTGAAAAGGAAATATCCTCAGATTAAAATTAGAAAGAAGCCTTCTGTGAAACTGCTTAGTGATGTGTGAATTCATCTCACAGAGTTAAACTGTTCTTTTCATTGAGCAGTTTGCTAACACTCTTTTCTTGGAATCTGCTATGGGATATCTTGGACTGCATTGAAGCCTATGGTGGCAATGGAAATATCCTCGTGTTGTAGTTTGGTAACACTGCTTTTGTGGAATCTGAAATAGGATATTTGGTAGGGTATTGCAGCGTATGGTGACAAAGGAAATATTCTCATAGAAAAACCAAAAAGAAGCTTTCTGAGAAACTTCTTTGTGTTGTGTGAATTCATCTCACAGAGTTACACTGTTCCTTCCATTCAGCAGTTTGCAAACACTGTTTTCTTGGATTCTACAATGGGTTATTTCGGAGAACATTGAAGGTTTTTGTAACAAAGGAAATATCCCCAGAGTAAAATAAGGAAGAGGCTTTCTGAGAAACTGCTTTGTGATTTATGAATTCATTTGGCAGACTTACATGATTCTTTTCATGAAGCAGTTTTGTAACAATGTTTCTGGGGAATATGAGAAGGGATATTTTAGATCACTTTGAAGTCTATGGTGACAAAGGAAATATCCTCAGATAAAAATTAGAAAGAAGCTTTCTGAGAAAGTTATTTGTGATGTGTGAATTCATCTCATACCGTTACACTATTCTTTTCATGGAGCAGTTTGCTAACACAGTTTTTGTGGAATCTGCAAAGTGATATTTCAGAGAGCCTTGAGGCCTATGGTGAAAAAGGAAATATCCTCAGTTAAAAACTAGAAAGAAGGTTTGTGAGAAACTACTTTGTGATGTGTAAATTCATTTCACTGAGTTACACTGTTCTTTTCATTGAGTCGTTTGCTAGCACTGCTTTCTTGGAATCTGCAATGGTATATGTTGGAGTGCATAGAGGCTTATGGTGACAAAGGTAATATCCTCAGACAAAAGCCAGAAAGAAGCTTTCTGAGAAATCGCCTGGTGATGTGTTAATTCACGTCACAGAGTTACATGATTCTTTACATGGATGAGTTTGGGAGCACTGTTTTGGGGGAATCTGAGAAAGGGTATTTTGGATTGCATTGAAGCCTATGGTGACAAAGGAAATATCCTCAGATAAAAACTAGAAAGAAGTTTTCTGAGAAAGTTCCTTGTGATGTGTGAATTCTTCTTACAGAGTTACACCTTTATGTTCATGGAGCAGCTTGCTAACACTCTTCTCATGGAATCTGCAAAGGGACATTTGGGTGCGCATTTAGGCATATAGTGAAAAGTTAAATATCCTTAGATAAGAAATAGAATGAAGCATTCTGAGAAACCGCTTTGTGATATGTGAATACATCCCACAAAATTATACTGTTGTTTTCATTGAGCAGTTTGCACACACTGTTTTCTTGGAATTTACAATGGTATATTTTGGAGCACCTTGAAGCTTATGGTGACAAATGAAATATCCTCATATAAAAACTAGAAGGAAGCATTCTGAAAAACTGCTTTGTGATGTATTGATTCATCTCACAGGGTTCACGATTCTTTTCATGGAGCAGTTTGGTAGTACTGTTTTTGGGGAATCTGAGAAGGGATCATTTAGATCGCATTGAAGTCTATGGTTACTAAGGAGATATCCTCAGATAAAAACGAGGAAGAAGCTTTCTGAGAAACTGCTTTGTGATGTGTGATTTCATCTCATAGAGTTACACCTTTCTTTCCATGGAGCAATTTGCTAACACTGTTCTTGTGAAATCTGCAAAGGAATATTTGGGAGAGCATTGAGGCTAATAGTGAAAAAGGAAATATCCTCAGGTATTAGCTAGAAGGAACCTTTCTGAGAAACTGCTTTGTGATGTGTGAATTCATCTCACAGATTTACACTGTTCTTTTCATTGAACAGTTTGCAACCACTGTTTTATTGGAAACTGCAATGGGATATTTCGGAGCATATTGAAGCTTATTTTGACAAAGGAAATATCCTCAGACAAAAAGTAGAAAGAAGCTTTGTGTGATACTGCTTTGTGGTGTGTTAATGCATCTCACAGAGTTACACAATTCTTTTCATGGATCAGTTTGTTAGCACTGTTTTTGAGAAATTTGAGAAGGGATATTTTGGATCGCATTGAAGCTTATGGTGACAAAGGAAATTTTTCTCAGATAAAAACTAAAAAGAAAATTTCTGAGAAAGTTCTTTGTGATGTGTGAATTCATCTCATAGAGGTAAGTGCTTCTGTTGAGGGAGCACTTTGGTATCACTGTTTTTGTGGTGTCTGATGAGGGATATCCAAGAGCCCATTGAAGTCTTTGGTGGCAAAGGAAATATCCTCAGACAAAAACCAAAAAGAATCTTTCTGACAAACTGCTTTCCAATGGCAGAATTCATCTCACAGATTTACACCTCGCTTTTTATGCAGCAGTTTGCTAATACAGTTTTCATGGAATCTGCAAAGGGATATTCACAAGTGCATTGAGGCAAATGGTGAAAAAGGAAATATCAGCATACAAAAACTAGAAAGAAGCTTTATGACAAATGGTTTTGTGATTTTTGAATGAATCTCAAAGAGTTACATGATTCTTTTCATGGAGCAGTTTGATAGCACTGTTTATGGGGAATCTGAGGAGGGATAATTTTGATTGCATTGAAGCCTCCGGTGACAAAGGAAATATCATCCAATAAAAACAAGAAAGAAGCTTTCTGAGAAACAGCTGTGTGATGTGTGAATTCATCTCACACAGTTACACCATTCTTTTCATGGGGCAGTTTGCAAACACTGTTTTCCTGGAATCTGCAAAGTGATGGATGGGAGCACATTGAGGCCTATCGTGTAAAAGGAAATATACTCAGATAAAAACTGTAAAGAAGCTTTCTGAGAAACTGCTTTGAGATGGATGAATTCATCTCACAGAGACACACTGATGTTTTCATTGAGCAGTTTGAAAACACTGTTTTCACGAAATCAGCAATAGGATATTTGGGAGTGCATTGAAGCCTAAGGTGACTTAGGAAATATCCTCAGACAAAAACCAAAAGGAAGCTTTCCGAGAAACGGCTTTGTGATGTGTGAATTTGTCTCACAGATTTACACCTTTCTCTTCTTGGAGCCGTGCTAGCACTGCTTTCATGGAATCTGCATAGGGATACTCGAGAGCGCATTGAGGCCTATGGTGAAAAAGGAAATATCCTCAGAGAAAACCTAAAAATAAGATTTCTGAGAAACTGCTTTGTGATTTTTGAATTCATCTCACAGAGTTACATGATTCTTTTAATGGAGCAGTTTGGTAGCACTGTTTTTGGGGAATGTTAGAAGGGATAATTTGGATTGCATTGAAGCCTATGGTGACAAAGGAAATCTCCTCAGATAAAAACTAGAAAGAAGTTTTCTGAGAAAGTTCTTTGTGAGGTGTTAATTCATCTCACAGAGTTACACCTTTCTTTTCATGGAGCAGTTTGCTAAAACTACTTTCTTGGAATCTGCAAAGGGATATTGGTTAGCACCTTTAGGCCCTTGGTGACAAAGGAAATATTCTCAGATAAAAACTAGAAAGAAGCTTTCCGAGAAACAGCTTTGTGATGTGTGAGTTCATCTCACAGCGTTACACCTTTCTCTTCATTGAACAGTTTGGTAGCACTGTTTTTGAGGAATCTGAAAAGGGATTTTCAGGAGATCATAGAGGCCTATGGTGAAAAAGGAAGTATCTTCAGATAAAAACTGGAGAGAAGGTTTTTGAGAACCTGTTTTGTGAGTGTTTATTCATCTCATAAAGATAAACCATGTTGTTGATTGAGCAGTTTGTCATCACTGTTTTTGTGGTGTCTGAGAAGGGATATTTGGGAGCTCATTGTGGCTGATGGTTTAAAAGTAAATATGCTAAGATAAAAACTAGAAAGGAGTTTTCTGGAAATTAATATGTGATGGGTAAATTCATCTCCCAGAAGTAACCCTTTCTTTTCACTGAACAGTTTGGTAACTCTGTTTTTGTGGAATCTACAAAGTGATATTTGGGGAACAGAGAAGCTTATGGTGAAAAAGGAAATACCCTCAGATAAAAACTAGAAAGAAGCTTTCTGAGAGACTGTTTTGTGACACGTGAATTCATCTCACAGAGTTAAATCTTTTTTTTTTTTTCATTGAGCAGCTTGGCAACACTATTTTTGTGAAATATGCAAAGGGATATTCGGGAGAGGATAAAGGCCAAGTTTGAAACAGGTAATATCTTCAGGTAAAAACTGGAGAGAAAGTTTCTGATAATTCCTTTGTGATGTGTGCATTCATCTCATAGAGTAAAGCTTTCTGTTGAGAGAGCAGTTTGACGTCACTGTTTTTGTGGTGTCTGAGAAGGGATATTTGGGAGTGTATGGAAGCCGATGGTGTAAAAGGAAATATCCTGAGATTAAAACTAGAGAGAAGCTCTCTGAGAAATTTCTTTGTGATGGCTGCATTCATCACACAGAGTTACACGTTTGTTTTCTTTGAGCAGTTTGGTAGCACGATTTTTATGGATCCTGCAAAGGGATATTTTGGAGCACATAGAGGTTAAGGTGAGAAAAGAAAATTCTCCAGGTATAAACTAGAGAGAAGCTTTCAGAGAAACTCCGTTGTGATACATGTATTCATCTCAATGAGCTAAAGGTTTCTGTTGAGGGAAGACTTTGGCAGCACTGATTTTGAGTGTCTGAGAACGGATATTTGGGAGTGCATTGAAGCCTACGGTGACAAAGGAAATATCCTCAGACAAAAACCAAAAAGATGCTTTCTGATAAACTGCTTTATACAGTGTGAATTCATCTCACAGATTTACACCTTTCTTTTCATGGAGCATTTTGCTAACACTTTTCGTGTAATTTGCAGAGGTATATTCACAAGCATATTGAGGAAAATGTTGAAAAAGGAAATATCCTCAGACAAAAACTAGAAAGAAGCTTTCTGAGAAACTGCTTTGTGACTGTGAATTCATCTCACAGAGTTACACAATTCTTTTCATGGAGCAGTTTGGTAGCAGTGTTTTTGGGAAATCTGAGAAGGAATATTTTGGATCACATTGAAGCCTAGAGTGACAAAGGAAATGTCCTCAGATAAAATCTAGAAAGAAACACCCTGAGAAACTTCTTGGAAATGTGTGAGTTCCTCTCACAGAGTTACACCTTTCTTTTCATTGAGATATTGCTAACAGTTTTATCGTGGAATCTGCAATGGGATATTCTGGAGCACATTGAGAAATATGGTGAAAAAGGAAATATCCTCAGATAAAAACTAGCAAGAAGCATTCTGAGAAACAGCCATGTGATGTGTGAATTCATCTCATAGAGTTTCATGATTCTTTTCATGGAGTAGTTTGTTAGCACTGTTTTTGGGGAATCTGAGAAGGGATATTTTGGATAGCTTTGAAGCCTATGCTGACAAGGGAAATATCCTCAGATAAAAACTAGAAAGAAGCTTTCTGAAAAGTCTTTGTGATGTTTGAATTCATCTCAGAGAGTTACACCTTTCTTTTCATGGAGCAGTTTGTGGACACTGTTTTGATGGAATCTGAAAAGTGATATATGGGAGAGCATTGAGGCCTATGGTAAAAAGAAATATCCTCAGATAAAAACTAGAAAGAAGCTTTCTGAGAAAAACTATTCTTGGATGTTTCAATTCATCTTGCAGAGATACACTGCTGTTTCAATTGAGCAGTTTGATAACACTGTTTTTGTGGAATCTGCAAAGGGATATTTGGGAGCACTTTGAGGCCTATGGTGAAAAAGGAAGTATCCTCACTTTAAAATCAGAAAGAAATTTTCTGAGAAACTGCTTTGTGATGTATGAATTCAACTCACAGAGTTACACTGTTCTTTTCATTGAGCAATTTGCTTACAATATTTTCTTGGAATCTGCAATTGGATATTTTGGAGTGCATTGAAGTTTATGGTGACAAAGGAAATATCCTCACATAAAAGCTAGAAAAAAGCTTTCTGAGAAACTACTTTGTTATGGGTGAATTCATCTCACAGAGTTACAACTTTCTTTTCATTGAGCAGTTTGGTAGCACAGTTTTTGGGGAATCTTCAAAGGGATTTTCGGGAGCTCATAGAGGCCTATAGTGAAAAAGGAAATGTCGGCCAGGCGCGGTGGCTCACGCCTGTAATCCCAGCACTTTGGGAGGCCGAGGCGGGCGGATCACAAGGTCAGGAGATCGAGACCACGGTGAAACCCTGTCTCTACTAAAAATACAAAAAATTAGCCAGGCGCGGTGGCGGGCGCCTGTAGTCCCAGCTACTCAGGAGGCTGAGGCAGGAGAATGGCGTGAACCCTGGAGGCGGAGCTTGCAGTGAGCCGAGATCGCGCCACTGCACTCCAGCCTGGGTGACAGAGCAAGACTCCGTCTCAAAAAAAAAAAAAAAAGAAAAAGGAAATGTCTTCACATCAAAACTGGACAGAAGGTTTTTGAATAACTGATTTGTGATATGTGTATTCACTTCATAGAGATATAACATTTTGTTGATTGAACAGTTTGGCATCACTGTACCTGTGGTGTCTGAGAAGGGATATTTGGGAGCACATTGAGGCTGATGGTGGAAAAGTAAATATGCACACATAAAAACTAGAAAGGAGCTTTCAGAGAAAATTCTTTGTGATGGGTGCAGTCATCAGACACAGTTACACCTTTCTTTTCTTTGAGCAGTTTGGTAGGACTGTTTCTAGGAATCTGCAAAAGGATATAACGGGAGCTCCTAGAGGCCTACAGTGAAAACGGAAATAACTTCAGATTAAAACTTTGGAGAAGCTTTATGAGATACAGTTTAGTGATGTGTATATTCATCTGAGAGTTTAACGTTTTTGTTGATTGAGAAGTTTGGCATTACTGTTTTTGTGGTTACTGAGAGGAGTTATTTGGGAGCACATTGAAGCCTATAGTGAAAAAGGAAATATTCTCATATTTAAAGTAGAAAGAAGCTTGCTGAGAAATTACTTTTGAATGGGTGAATTCATCTCACAGAGGTACACAGGTGTTTTCATTGAACAGTTTGATAACACTGTTTTCGTGGGATCTCCAAGAGGATATTTGGGAGTGCACAGAAGCCTATGGTGACAAAGGAAAAACCTTCAGATAGAAACCAAAAATAAGTTTTTTGAGAAACTACTTTGTGATGTGTGAATTCATCTCAGAGTTACACTGTTCTTTTCATTGAGTAGTTTCTTAACACTGTTTTCTTGGAATCTGCAATGGGATATTTTAGAGTGCATTGAAGCTTAGGGTGACAAAGAAAATATCTCCTTATAAACACTAAAAGAAAGCTTTCTGAGAAACCACTTTGTGATGTGTTAATTCCTCTCAAAGAGTTACATGATAATTTTCGTGGGTCTGTTTGTTAGCAGTGTTTTTGGGGAATCTAAGAAAGGATATTTTGGATCGCATTGAAACCTATGGTGACAAAGGAAATACCCCGAGATAAAAACTAGAAAGAAGCTTTCTGAGGAAGTTCTTTGTGATGTGTGAATTCATCTCACAGAGTTACACCTTTCTTTTCATGGAGCAGTTTGCTAACATTGTTTTCATGTAATCTATAATGGGATATTCCAGAGCATATTGAGGTCTATAGTGAAAAAGGAAATATCCTCAGATAAAAACTAGAAAGAAGCTTTCTGAGAAAGTGTTTTGTGATCGGTGAATTCATCTCAAAGAGTTACACCTTTCTTTTCATTGAGCAGTTTGGTAGTGCTGTTTTTGGGGAATCTGCAAAGGGATTTTCGGGAGCTCATAGAGGCCTATGGTGAAAAAGGAAACATCTTCAGATAAAAACTGGAGAGAATGTTTTTGAGAAACTGTTTTGTCATGTATTTATTCATCGCATAGAGATAAACCATTTTGTTTATAGAACAATATGGCCTCACTGTTTTTATGGTGTCTGAAAAGGGATATTTGGGAGAGCATTGAGGCTGGGGTGGAAAAGTAAATATGCACAGATAAAAACTGGAAAGGATCTTTCTGGGAAATTTCTTTGTGATGGGTGAATTCATCTCCCAGAGGTAAACCATTCTTTTCATTGAGCAGTTTGGTTACCCTGTTTTTGTGGAATCTACAAAGTGATATTTGGAGCACAGAGAAGCCTATGGTGAAAAAGGAGATACCCTCAGATACAAACTAGAAAGAAACTTTCTGAGAGACTGATTGTGATGGGTGAATTCATCTCACAGAGTTAAATCTTTCTCTTCATTGAGCAGTTTGGTAACACGGTTTTTTTTGAATACAGAAAGGGATATTCGAGAGCGGATAGATGCCAATGTTGAAAAAGGAAGTATTTTCAGCTTGAAACTAGAAAGAAGGTTTCTGAGAAACTTCTTTGTGATAGGTGAATTCGTCTCAGAGAGTTACACCTTTCTTTTCATTGCGCAGTTTGGTAGCACTGTATTTGTGGAAACTGCAAAGGGATATTTGGGAGCGCACAGAGGCCTAAGGTGAGAAAAGAAAATTCTTCAGGTAAAAACTGCAGAGAAGCTTTTGGAGAAACTCCTTTGTGATGGGTGCATTCATCTCATAGGGCTAAACGTTTCTGTTGAGGGAGCACTTTCACATCACTGTTTTTGTGGTGACTGAGAAGGGATATTTGGGAGTGCATTGAAGCCTACGGTAGAAACGGAAATATCCTCAGATAAAAATTAGAAAGAAGCTTTCTGAGAAACTACTTTTGGATAGGTGAATTCATCTTAAAGAGATACACTAGTGTTTTCATTGAGCAGTTTGATAACCATGTTTTCGTGGAATCTGCGGTAGGATATTTGGGAGTGCATTGAAGATTATGGTGACAAACGAAATATCCTCAGACAAAAACCAAAAAGAATCTTTCTGATAAACTTCTTTGTGACGTGTGAATTTATCTCACATATTTACACCTTTATTTTCATTGAGCGGTTTGCTAACACTGCTTTCTTGGAATCTTCAAAGGGATATTCACGAGTGCATTGAGGCCTATGGTGAAAAAGGAAATAACCTCAGACAAAAACTAGAAAGAAGATTTCTGAGAAACTACTTTGTGACTTGGGAATTCATCTCACAGTGTTACATGATACTTTCCATGGAGCAATTTGGTAGCACTGTTTTTGGGGAATCTGAGAAGGGATATTTTGGATCACCTTGAAGCCTATTCTGACAAAGGAAATATCCTCAGATAAAAACTAGAAAGAAGCTGTCTGAGAAACTGCTTTGTGATGTGCGAATTCATCTCATATATTTACACCTTTCCTTTCATGGAGCCGTTTGCTAACACTGTTTTTGTGGAATCTGCAAAGGGATATTTGGGAACGATTTGAGACTTATAGTGAAAAAAGAAATAACCTCAGATTAAAACTAGAAAGAAGCTTTCTAAGAAACTGCTTTGTGATGCATGGATTCATCTCACAGAGGTACACTGTTCTTTTCATTGAGCAGTTTGTTAACACTGTTTTCTTGGAACCTGCAGTGGGATATTTTGGAACACATTTAAGTTTAGGGTGACAAAGAAAATATCCTCAGACAAAAACTAGAAAGAAGCGTTCTGAAAAACTGCCTTGTGACTTGTGAATTCATCTCACAGAGTTACATGATTCTTTACATGGAGCAGTTTGGTAGCACTTTTTTTTATGGAAAGTGTAAAGTGATATTTGGGAATTCCTAGAGGCCTATGGTGAAAAAGAAAATAACTTCAGAAAAAACAGGAGAGAAGCTTTTTGAGAAGCAGTTTTTGATGTGTGTATTCATCTCATAGCATGTAACCTTTTTTGTTGATTGAGCAGTTCAGCATCACTGTTTTTGTGGTGTCTGAGAGGACGTATTTGGGAGCACATTGAAGTCTGCGGTGAAAAAGGAAATATCCTCAGATTTAAACTAGGAAGAATCTTTCTGAGAAACTGCTTTGTGATGGTTCAATTCATCTTACAGAGTTACACCTATTTTTTCATAGAGAAGTTTGGTAGCACTGTTTTTTTGGGAATCTGCAGAGGGATATTTGGGAGTGTATAGAATCCTAAGGTGAAAAAAGAAAATTCTTCAGGTAAAAATTGAAGAGGAGTTTTCTGAGAAACTCATTGTGATGTGTGCATTCATCTCATAGAGCTAAACATTTCTCATGAGGAAACACTTTGGCATCACTGTTTTTGTGATGTTTTAAAAGGGATATTTGGGAGCATGTTGAAGCCTGTGGTGGAAAAGGAAATATTCTCAGATGAAAACTAGAAAGAAGCTTCCTGAGAAACTGCTTTGTGATGGGTCTATTTGACTCACAGCGTTACATCGTTCCTTTCATGGCACAGTTTGTAAGCACTGTTTTTGTGGAATCTGCAGAGGGATAATTAGAAGCACATAGAGGCCTAAGGTGAAAACAGAAATTTCTTCAGGTAAAAACTGAAGAGAAGTTTTGGAGAAACTCCTTCATGATATGTGCATTCATCTCATAGAGTGAAACTTTTCTGTGGAGGGAGCACTTTGGCATCACTGTTTTTGTGATGTCAGTGAAGGGGTATTTGGGAGTGCATTGAAGCCAACAGTGGAAAAGTATATATTCTCATATAAAAACTAGAAAGAAGCTATATAAGAAAACAATTTGTGATGAGTTAATTCATCTCACAGAATTACACGATTCTTTTCATGGAGCAGTTTGGTATCACTGTTTTGGGGGAATGTGAGAAGGGATATTTTTAATCACATTGAAGCCTATAGTGACAAAGGAAATATCCTCAGATAAAAGCTAGAAAGAAGGTTTCTGAGAAAATTCTTTGTGATGTGTGAATTCATCTCCCACAGTTACACTTTTCCTTTCATGGAGCAGTTGGTCAACATTCTTTTCGTGGAATCTGCAAAGTGATATTTGGGAGTGCATTGAGGCCTAGAGTGAAAAAGGAAATACCCTCAGATGAAATCCAAAAAGAAGCTTTCTGAGAAACTGCTTTGTGATATGTGAATTCATCTCACAGAGATACACTGTTCTTTACACTGATGAGCTTGCTGGCACTGTTTTCTTGGAATCAGCAATGGGATATTTTGGAGTGCACTGAAGCTTAGGGTGACAACGGAAATATCCTCAGACAATAACTAGAAAGAAGCTTTCTGACCAACTGCTTTAGATTTGTGAATTCAACTCACAGAGTTACACGATCCTTTTCATGGACTGGTCTGGTAGCACTCTTTTTATGGTATCTGCAAAGGGATGTTAGGGACCTTCTAGAGGCCTATAGTAAAAAGGAAATAACTTCAGATAAAAACTGGAGAGAAGTTTTTTCATAAATGGTTTTCTGATATGTGTATTCATATCATAGAGTTTAACCTTTTTGTTGATTGAACAGTTCAGTATCACTGTTTTTATGGTATCTGAGAGGAGTTATTTGGGGGCACATTGATGGTTACGGTGAAAAAGGAAATATCATCAGATTTAAACTAGAAGGAAGCTTTCTGAGAAATTGCTTTGTGATGGGTGAATTCATCTCACAGAGTCTCAATTTTATTTTCATTGAGCGGTTTGGTAACACTGTCTTTGTGGCATCTGCAAACGGATATTTGGGAGCGCATAGAATCCAATGGCAAAAAAGGAAATATCTTCAGGTAAAAACTGGAGAGAAGCTTTCTGATAAACTCCTTTGTGATGTGTACATTCATCTCATAGAGCTAAACGTTTCTGATGAGGGAGTACTTTGGCATCACTGTTTGTGTAGTGTCTGAGAAGGGATATTTGGGAGCGCATTGAAGCCTATGGTGGAAAAAGAAATATCCTCAGATAAAAATTAGAAAGAAGTTTCCTGAGAAACTGCTTTGTGATGGGTCAATTTATCTCACAGAGTTACATCATTCTGTTCATGGTGCAGTTTGTTAGCACTGTTTTTATGGAATCTGCAGAGGGATATTTGTGAGCGCATAGAGGCCTAAGATGAAAAAAGAAATTTCTTCAGGTAAAAACTGGAGAGAAGCTTTTGGAGAAACTCCTTTGTGATGTTTGCATTCATCTCATAGAGGTAACGTTTTTGTTGAGGAACCACTTTGACGTCAAGTTTTTTGTGGTGCCTGAGATGGGATATTTGGGAGCACATTGAAGCCAATGGTGGAAAATTAAATATCCTCATATAAAAACTAGAAAGAACCTTTTTCGAAACTGCTTTGTAATGTGTTAATTTATGTCACAGAGTTACATGTTTCTTTTCATGGAGCCATTTGGTAACACTGTTTTCATGGAATCTGCTAAGGGATATTTGGGAACGCATTGAGGCTTATAGTGAAAAAGGATATATCCTCAGATAAAAGCTAGAAAGAAGCTTCTGAGAAACTGCTATGTGATGTGTGAATTCATCTCACAGAGTTACACCATACTTTTCATTGAGCAGTTTTCTAACAACGTTTTCGTGGGATCTGCAATAGGATATTTTAGAACGCATTGAAGCCTATGGTGACAAAGGAAATATTCTCAGGTAAAAACCAAAAAGAGGCTTTCTGAGAAACTGCTTTGTGATGTGTGAATTCATCTCAGAGAGTTATACCATTATTTTCGTTGAGCAGCTTGCTAACACTGTTTTCTTGGAATTGGCAATTGGATATTTCGGAGTGCACTGAAACCTGTAGTGACAAAGGAAATATCCTCAGATAAAAACTAGAAAGAAGTTTTCTGAGAAAGTTCCTTTGATTTGTGAATTTATCTCACAGAGTTTTACCTTTCCTTTTCATGCAACAGTGTGCTAACACTGTTTAGTGGAATCTGCAAAGGGATATTTAGAGGTGCATTGAGGCCTATGGTGAAAAAGGAAATATCCTCAGACAAAAACCAGAAAGAAGGTTTCTGAGAAACTGCTTTGTGATGTATGAATTCAAACCACAGAGTTACACTGTTCTTTTCATTGAACAGTTTGCTAACACTCTATTTTGGAATCTGCAGTGGGATATTTCTGAATGCACTGAAGCTTATGGTGACAAAGGAAATATCCTCATACAAAAACTAGAAAGAAGCTTTCTCAGAAACTGATTTGTGATGTATTAATTCATCTCACAGAGATACACGATTTCTCTCAAGGATCAGTTTGGTAGCTCTCTTTTTGGGAAATCTGAGAGGAGATATTTTGGATCGCATTGAAGCCTATCGTGACAAAAGAAATATCCTCAGACAAAAACAAGAAAGAAGCTTTCTGAGAAAGTTCTTTGTGATGGGTGAACATACCTTACAGATTTACACCTTTCTTTTCATAGAGGAGTTTGTTAACACTCTTTTTGTGGAATCTTCAAAGGGATCTCTGGGATCATATTGAGGCCTATGATGCAAAAGGAAATATCCTCAGATAAAAATTACAAAAAGCTTTCTGAGAAACTACTTTTTATAGGTGAATTCTTCTCACAGTGTTACACTGTTCTTTTCATTGAGACATTTGATAACACTGTTTTTGTGGAGTCTGTGATAGGATATTTGGGAGTGCATTGAAGCCTATGGGGACAGAGGAAATATCCTCATAGAAAAAAACAAAAAGAAGCTTTCTTAGTAACTGCTTTGTGATGTGTGAATTCAATTCACAGAGTTGCATTGTTCTTTTCATTGAGCAGTTTGCTAACACTTTTCTTGGAATCTTCAATGGGATATTTTGGAACACATTGAAGCTTATTGTGAAAAAGTAAATATTCTCAGACAAAAACTAGAAAGAAACATTCTGAGAAACTGCTTTGTGACTTGTGAATTCATCACACAGAGTTACACAATTCTTTTCATGGATCAGTTTGATAGCACTGTTTTTGGGGAGTCTGAGAAAGGATATTATGGATCGCATTGAAGACTATGGTGACAAAGGAAATATCCTCAGATAAAAACTAGACAGAAGCTTTCTTAGAAACCTCCTTGTGATGTGTGAATTCATCTCACAGAGTTACACCTTTCTTTTCATGGAGTCGATTGCTAACACTGTTTTCATGGAATCTGCAATGGGATATTTGGGAGCACATTGAGGCCTATGGTGAGAAAGGAATTATGCTCAGATAAAAAGTAGAAAGAAACTTTCTGAGAAAGTTGTTTGTGATGTGTGAATTCATCTCACAGTGTTACACCTTACTTTTCATGGAGCAGTTTGCTAACAGTTTTTGTAGAATCTGCAAAGGGATATTTGGGAGTAGCTTGAGGCCTTCAGTGAAAAAGGTAACATTCTCATAGAAAAACTAGAAAGAAGCATTCTGAGAATCAGCTTTGTGATGTTTGAATGCAATGCACAGAGTTACACTGTTCATTTCATGGAACACTTTGCTAACACTGTTTTCTAGGAATCTACAATGGACTAATTCTTAGCGCATTGAAGCTTAATGTGAAAAAGGAAATATCCTCAGATAAAAACTAGAAATAAGCTATCTGAGAAGCTGCTTTGTGATGTGTGAATTCATGTCAGAGAGTTACACTGTACTTTTCATTGAGCAGTTTGCTGAAACTGTTTTTCTGGGATCTGCAATGGGATATTTTGGAGCACATTGAAGCTTAAGGTGACAAAGGAAATATCCTCACATAAAAACCAGAAAGAAACTTTCTGATAAATTGCTTTTTGAAGTGTTAATTCATCTCACTGCATTACACGATTGTTTCTTGGATCAGTTTGGTAGCACTGTTACTGGGGAGTCAGAGAAGGGATATTTTGGATCGCATTGAAGCCTATGGTGACAAAGGAAATATCCACAGACAAAAACTAGAAAGAAGCTTTATGAGAAACTGCTTTGTGATGTGTGAATTCATCTCACAGGGTTACATCTTTCTTTTCACGGAGCAATTTGCTAACAACGTTTTCGTGGAATCTGCAAAGGGATATTTGGGAGCGCACTGCGTCTTATGGTGAAAAAGGAAATATCCTCAGATTAAAACCAGAAAGAAGCTTTCTGAGAAACTGCTTTGTGATATGTGAATTCACCTCACAGAGTTACACTGTTCTTTTAATTGAGTAATTTGCTTACACTGTTTTCTTCGAATCTGGAACGGGATATTTCAGAGTTCATTGAGGCTGTTGGTGACAAAGGAAATATCCTCAGACAAAAAATTTAAAGAAGCTTTCTGAGAAGCTGCTTGGTGGATTGTAAATTCATCTCACAGAGTTACACCTTTCTTTTCATGGAGCAGTTTTCTAACACTGTTTTCATGGAATCTACAAAGGGATATTTTGGAGTGTGTTGAGCCCTACAGTAAGAAAGGAAATATCCTTTGATTAAACAAGAAGGAAGCCTTCTGAGAAAGTGCTTTTTGATGTGTAAATTCATCTCACAGAGTTACACTGTAGTTTTCATTGAGCAGTTTTCTAGCACTGTTTTCTTGGAATCTGCAATGGGATATTTCAGAGCACATTGAAAGTTATGGTGGCAAAGGAAATAACCTCTTATAAAAACTAGAAGGAAGCTTTCTCAGATACTTCTTTATGCTGTGTTAATTCGTCTCACTGAGTTACAAGACTCTTTTCATGGAACAGTTGGGTAACACTGTTTTTGTGGAATCTGAGAAGGGACATTTGGAAATACATTAAAGCCTGTGGTGGTAAAGGAAATATCCTCAGATAAAAAGTAGAAAGAAGCTTTCTGAGAAAATTATTTGTGACATGTGAATTCATCTCACAGAGTTATACCTTTCTTTTCATGGAGCCATAACCTAACACTGTTTTCATCATATCTGCAAAGCGATATTTGGGAGCACATTGAGGCCTATGGTTCAAAAGGAAATATCCTCAGATGAAAACTAGAAAGACGCTCTCTGAGTAACTTTTTTTGTATGTGAATTCATCTCACAGTGTTACACTGTTCTTTCCATGGAGTAGTTTACTAACACTGTTTTCTATTAACCTGCAATGGGATATTTCAGAGCACATTGAAGCTTATGGTGACATAGGAAATATCCTCACAGAAAAATTAAAAGAATCTTTCTGAGAAACCTCTTGATGATGTGTTAATTCATCTCACAGAGTTACACGACTCTTTTCATGGATCAGTTTGGTAGCACTGTTTTTGGGGAATCTGAGAATGGATATTATGGATCACATTCAAGCCTATGGTGACAAAGGAAATATCCTCAGAAAAAAAATCTAGAAGCAAGTTTTCTGTGACAGGTATTTGTGATGCGTGAATTCATCTCACAGAGCTACACCTGTGTTTTCGTGGAGACGTTAGCTAACACTGTTTTCCAGGATTCTGCAAAGGGATATTTGGGAGTGCATTGAAGCCTATGGTGAGAAAGGATATATCCAAGAGAAAAAGCAAAAAATCAGCTTTCTGAGAAACTGCTTTGTGACGTGGGAACTCATCTCACAGAGATACACTGTTCCTTTCATTGAGCAGTTTGCTAACACTGTTTTCGTGGAATATGTATAGGGATATTTGGTAGCACATTGAGGTCTAGAGTGAAAAATAAAATATCCTCAGATAAAAACTACAGTCTTTCGGAGAAAGTTCTTTGTGATGTGTGAATTCATCTCACAGAGTTACACCGTTTTTTCATTAAGCTCTTTGATAACAGTGTTTTCGTGGAAACTGAAATAGGATATTTGGGAGCACATTGAATCCTATGGTGACAAAGGAAGTATCCTCAGATAAAAACTAAAAAGAAGCTCACAGAGTTACACGATTCTTTTCATGGAGCAGTTTGGTAGCAAAGTTTTTGGCGAATCTGAGAAGGAATAATTTGGATCTCTTTCAAGCTGATGGTGAAAAAGGAAATATTCTCAGATAAAAACTAGAAAGAAGCTTTCTGAGAAAGTTCTTTGTGATGTGTGAATTCATCTCACAGGTTACAACTTTCTTTTCATGGAGTAGTTTGCTATCACTGTATTCCTAGAATTTGCAAAGGGATGTTTAAAAATGCATTGAGCCTATAGTGAAAAAGGAAATATCCTCAAATAAAAACTAGAAAGAAGCTTTCTGAGAAACTGCTTTGTGATGTGTGAATTCATCTCACAGAGTTACACCATTTCTATCATTGAGCAGTTGGTTAATACTGTTTTCTTGGAATATGGAATGGGATATTTCACAGATCATTGAAGCTGAGGGTGACAAAGGAAATATCCTCAGACAAAAAATAGAAAGAAGG
This sequence comes from Theropithecus gelada, assembly GCF_003255815.1. Lineage (NCBI taxonomy): Eukaryota > Metazoa > Chordata > Mammalia > Primates > Cercopithecidae > Theropithecus > Theropithecus gelada. The sequence continues at coordinate 17,814,864 of NC_037683.1, read as the reverse complement.
TTTCTGAGAAACTGCTTTGGGAATTCATCTCACAGAGTTACACGTTTTCTTTCAAGGAGCAGTATGGTAGCACTGTTTTTGGGGAATCTGAGGAGGAATATTTTTTATCACATTGAAGCCTATGGTGACAAAGAAAATATCCTCAAATAAAAAACAGAAATCAGCTATCTGAGAAGCTTCTTTGTGATGCATGTATTCATCGCAGAGAATAACTCCTTTCTTTTCATGGAGCAGTTTGCTAACACTGTTTTCATGGAATCTGCAAAGGGATATTTGTGAGCACTTTGAGGTCTATAGTGAAAAAATAAATATTCTTAGACTAAATCTAGAAAGAAGATTTCTGGGTAACTGTTTTGTAATGTGTGAATTCATCTCACAGAGTTACACTATTATTTTGATTGATCAGTTTGCTAACACTGTTTTCTTGGAATCTGTAATTGGATAATTGGGAATGCATTGAAGTCTATTGTGACAAAGGAAATATCCTCAGATAAAACCAAAAATAATCTTTCTGTGAAACTGCTTGGTGATGTGTCAATTCAACACACAGTTATTCACAGTTCCTTTCATTGAGAAGTTTGCTAACACTTTTTTCCTGGAATATGTAATGGGATATTCCAGAGCTCATTGAGGAATATGATGAAAAAGGAAATATCCTCAGATAAAAACTAGAAAGAGGCGTTCTGAGAAACTGCTTTGTTATGTGTCAATTCATCTCACTGAGTTACACCACTCTTTTCACAGAGCAGTTTCGTAGCACTGTTTTTGCAGAGTCTGAGAAGGGATATTTTGGATCACATTGAACCCTACAGTGACCAAGGAAATATCCTCAGATAAAAGTAGAAAGAAACTTTCTGAGAAACTTCTTTATCATGTATGTATTCATCTCACAGAGTAACACCTTTCTTTTCATGGAGCAGTTTACTTACACTGTTTTCATGGAATCAACAAAGAGATATTTGAGAGAGAGGTGAAGCCTATGTTGAGAAAGGAAATATACTCAGAAAAAAAGTAGAAATAAACTTTCTGAGAAACTGCTTTGTGATGTGTGAATTTATCTCACAGAGTTACACCAATCTTTTCATGGAGCAGTTTGGTAGCACTGTTTTTGGGGAACCTGAGAAGGGATATTTTGGGTCGCATTGAAGCCTATGGTGATAAAGGAAATATCCTCAGATAAAAACTAGAAAGAATCTTTGTGAGGAAGTTCTTCGTGGTTTGTGAATTCATCACACAGAGTTACACCTTTCCTTTCATGGAACCGTTTGCTCACATTGTTTTCATGGAATCTCCAAAGGGATATTTGAAAGCACATTGATGCCTACAGTGAAAGGGGAATAATCCTCAGATAAAAGAAGCTTTCTGTGAAACTGCTTTGTGAGGTGTGAATTCATCTCACCGAGTTACCCCGTTCTTTTCATTGAGAAGTTTGCTAGCACTTTCTCCATGGAATCTGCCATGGGTTTTCCTGGAGAGCATTGAGGAATATGGAGAAAAAGGAAATATCCTCAGATAAATCTAGAAAGAAGCGGACTGAGAAACAGCCTTGTGGTGTGTTAATTCACCTCATAGAATTACACCCTTCTTTTCTTGGAGCAGTTTGATAACACTGTTTTTGGGGATCTGAGAAGGGATATTTTGGATTGCTTTGAAGTGTATGCATGACATATGGAAATATAATCAGAGAAAAATTAGCAAGAAGCTCTCTAAGAAACTTCTTTGTGATGTGAGTATTCATCTCTCAGATTAGCATTTTTCTTCTCATGGAGCAGTTTGCTAACACTGTTTTTGTGGAATCTACAAAGTGATATTTGAGAGTGAGTTGAGACCTATGGTGAAAAGGAAAATATCCTCAGATAAAAACTAGAAGAAAGTTTTCTGAGAAATTGCTTTGTGAAGTCTGAATTCATCTCACAGTTACACTGCTCTTCTTGTAGAGCAGTTTGCTAAACTACTTTCATGGAATTGGCAGTAGGATATTTGGAAGTGTATTGAACCGTTTGGTGACAGACAAATTATCCTCAGACAAAAACCAAAAAGAAACTTTCTGTGAAACTGCTTAGTGATGTGTGAATTCATCTCACAGAGCTACACCTTTATTTTCATGGCACAATTTGGTAGCACTGTTTTGGGGGAATTTGTGAAGCGATATTTTGGATCGCATTAAAGCCTATGGTGACAAAGGAAATATCCTCAGCCATAAACTAGAAAGAAGATATCTGAGAAACTGTTTAGTGATTTGTGAATTCATATCACAGGGTTACACTGTTGTTTTCATTGACCAGTTTGCTAACACTGTTTTATTGGAATGTTCAATCTGATATGTTGGAACACATTGAAGCTTAGGGTGACAAAGGAAATATCCTCATATAAAAACTAGAAGGAAGATTTCTGAGAAACCACTTTGCAATGTGTGAATTCATCTCAGAGAGTTACATGATTCTTTCCATGGATCAGTTTTTTAGCACTGTTTTTGGAGAATCTGAGAAGGGTTATTTCCGATTGCAATGAAACCTATGGTGACAAAGGAAATACCCTTAGATAGAAACTAGAAAGAATCTTTCTGAGATATTTCTTTGTGATGTGTGAATTCATCTCACAGAATTACACCTTTCCTTTCATGGAGCAGTTTCCTAACACGGTTTTCATGGAATCTGCAAAAGGATATTTGGGAGTGCACTGAGGCCAATACTGAAAAAGGAAATAGCCTCAGATAAAAACTAGAAAGAAGCATACTGAGAAACTGCTTTGTGATGTGTGAATCCATCTTACAGAATTATACCGCTGTTTTCATTGAGCAGTTTGGTAACACTGCTTTGGGGAATCTGCAAAGGATATTCAGGAAAACATGCAGTCCAATGGTGAAAAAGGAAATAACTTCAGGTAAAAACTGGAGAGAAGCTTTCTGAGAAAACCTTTTGTGATGTGTGCATTCAGCTCATAGAGCTAAATGTTTCTGTTTAGAGAGCCTTTTCGCATCACTTTTTTTTGTGGTGTCAGAGAAGGGATAATTGGGAGTGCATTGAAGCCTATGGTAGAAAAGGAAATAGGCTTATATAAAAACTAGAAAGAAGCTTTCTGAGAAACCATTTTGTGATGTGTTAATTCATCTCATAGAGTTACACGATTCTTTTCATGGAGCAGTTTGGTAGCAATGTTTTTGGGAAGTCTGAGAAGGAATATTTTGGATCTCATTCAAACCTATGGTGACAAAGGAAATATCCTCAAATAAAAAGTAGAAAGAAGCTTTCTGAGGAAGTTCTTTGTGATATATGAATTCATCTCACAGTTACACTTTTCTTTTCATGGAATAGTTTGCTATCACTGTATTCCTGGAATCTGCAAGGAATATTTGGAAACGCATTGAGGCCTGTAGTGAAAAAGGAAATATCCTCAGATAATAACTAGAAAGAAGCTTTCTGAGAAACTGCTTTGTGATGTGTGAATTCAACTCACAGAGTTACACTGTTCTCTTCATTGAGCAGTTTGCAACCACTGTTTTATTGAAATCTACAATGGGGTATTTTGGAGCACATTGAAGCTTATTATGACAAAGGAAATATCCTCAGACAACAAAGAGAAAGAAGCTTTGTGTGAAACCATTTTGTGGTGTTTTAATTCATCTTACAGAGTTACACAATTCTTTTCATGGATCAGTTTGGTAGCACTGTTTTTGGGGAATCTGAGAAGGGATATTTTGGATTGCATTGAAGCCTATGGTGACAAGAGAAATATCATCAGCAAACAACTAGAAAGAAGCTTTCTGAGGAACTTCTTTGTGATATGTGAATTCATCTCACAGAGTTACACCTTTCTTTTAATGGAGAAGTTTGCTACCCATCTCTTTGGGGAATCTGCAAAGGGATATTAGGGAGTGCATTGAGGCCTATGGTGTAAAAGGAAATATACTCAGATAAAAATGAGAAAGAAGTTTTCTGAGAAACTGTTTTATCATGTGTTAATTCATCTCACAGAGTTACACAATTCTTTTCATGGATCAGTTTGGTAGCACTGTTTTTGGGTAGTCTGAGAAGGGATATTTTGCATCGCATTGAAGCCTATGGTTACTAAGGAAATATCCTCAGATCAAAACAAGAAAGAAAGTTTCTGAGAAATTGCTTTGTGATGTGTGATTTCATCTCATTGAGTCACAACTTTCTTTCCTTGTAGAGGTTTGTTAACACTGTTTTAGTAAAATCTGCAAAGGGATATTTGGCAGAGCATTGAGGCCTATAGTGAAAAAGGAAATATCCTCAGATAAAAACTAGAAAGAAGCTTTCTGAGAAACTGATTTGTGATGTGTGAATTCATCTCACAGTGTTACACTGTTCTTTTCATTGAGCAGTTTGCTATAACTCTTTTCTTGGAATCTGCAATGGGATATTTCATAGCTCATTGAAACTTACTGTGACATAGGAAATATCCTCAGATAAAAACTAGAAAGAAGCTTTCTGAGAAACTGCTTTTAGATGTGTGAATTCATCTCACAGAGTTACATCATTAATTTCATTTATCTGTTTGCTAACACTGTTTTTGTGGAATCTGAAAAGGGATATTTGGGAGTGCATGGAACCCTATAGTGAAAAAGGAAATATTCTCAGAAAAATACTAGAAGGAAGCTTTCTGAGAAATTGCTTTGAGATGTGTGAATTCACCTCACAGTGTTACACTGTTCTTTCCATTGAGCAGTTTGCTATAACTCTTTTCTTGGAATTTGTGATGAGATATTTCATAGCTCATTGAAGCTTACCGTGACATAGGAAATATCCTCATAAAAAAAGTAGAAAGAAGCTTTCTGAGAAACCACTTTGTGATGTTTCAGTTCAACTCACATATTTACATGGTCCTTTCTTAGGTCAGTTTGGTAGCACTATTTTTGGGGAATCTGAGAAGCAATATTTTGGATCATATTGAAACGTATGGTGACAAAGTTAATATCCTTAGTAAAAACTACAAAGAAGCTTTCTGAGATAGTTCTTTGTGATGTGTGAATTCATGTCACACAGCTACACCTTTATTTTAATGGAGTTAATTACTAACACTGGTTTCATGGAATTTGCAAAGGGATATTTGGGAGTACATTGAGGCCTATGGTGAAAAACAAAATATCCTCAGATAAAATCTAGAAAGAAACTTTCTGAGAAAATTTGTGATGTGTGAATTCATCTCACAGAGTTACACTGTTCTTTTCATTAAGCAGTTTACTAACACTGTTTTCGTGAAATCTGCAAAGAGATATTTGGGAGTGCATTGAGGTCTGTAGTAAACAAGGAATCCTCCTCAAATAAAAACTAGAAAGAAGCTTTCTGTGAAACTGCTTTGTGATGTGTTAATTCATCTCACAGAGTTACACCATTTTTTTTTCATGGAGCAGTTTGGTAGCGCTGTTTTTAGGGAGATGAGAAGGGATATTTTTGATTACATTGAAGTCTATGGTGACAAAGAAATTATCCTCAGATAAAAACTAGAAAGAGGCTTTCTGAGAGACTTCTTTGTGATGTGTGAATTCACCTCACAAGGTTACACCTTTCTATCCATGCAGCAGTTTCTTTACAATCTTTTATGGAATCTCTGAATGGATATTTGGGAGGGCATTGTGGCCAATGGTGAAAATAGAAATATCCTCAGAGAAAAATGGGAAAGAAGTTTTCTGAGAAACTGCTTTATGATGTGTAAATTCATCTCATGGAGTTACATGATTCTTTTCATGGATTAGTTTGGTAGCACTGTTTTTGGGTAATCTGAGAAGGGATATTTTGGATGGCATTGAAGAATATGGTGACAAAGGAAATACCCTCATGTAAAACTAGAAAGATTTCTGAGAAACTTCTTTGTGATGTGTGAATTCATCTCACATTGTTACACCTTTCATTTCATGGAGCGGTTTTGTGGCACTGGTTTTGGGAAATCTGAGAAGAGATACTTTGAACTGCATTGAAGCAAATGTTGACAAAGGAAATATCCTCAGTTAATAACTAGAAAGAAGCTTTCTGGGAAACTGCTTTGTGATGTGTGAATTAATCTGACAAAGTTACAGCATCCCTTTCCTTGAGCAGTTTAATAACGCTGTTGTCTTGGTATCTTCAATAGGATATTTTGGATTGCATAAAAGCCTACAGTGACATAGGAAATATCCCCAGATAAAAAATAGAAAGATGCTTTCTGAGAAAGTTCTTTGTGATGTGTGATTTCATCTCACAGAGTTAAACCATTTTTTTCAGGGAGCAGTTTGCTAACACTGTTTTCATGGAATCTACAAATGGATATTTGGGAGCATATTGATTAATTTAGTGAAAAAGGAAATATCCTCAGATAATAAATAGAAAGAATCTTTCTGAGAAACTGCTTTGTGATGTGTGAATTCATCTCACAGAATTACACATTCTTTCCTTTAGCAGTCTGATAACACTGGTTTCATGGAATCTGTAATAGGATTATTGGGAGTGCATTGAAAACTAAGGTGACAAAGGAAATATCCTCAGATAAAAACTAAAAGGATGCTTTCAAGAAACTGCTTTGTGATGGGTGAATTCATGTCACAGAGTTAAACCATTCTTTTCATTGAGAAGTTTGCTACCACTTTTTTCGTTAAATCTGCAATGGGATATTTGATTGCCCGTTGAGGACTGTGATGAAAAAGGAAACATCCTCAGATAAAAACTAGAAAGAAGCTCTCTTAAAAACTGCTTTGTGATGTGTGAATTCATCGGACAGAGTTGCACTGTTCTTTTCATTAAGCAGTTTGATAACACTGTTTTCGTGGTATCTGCACTGGGATATTTGGGAGTGCATTGAAGCCGATGATGACAAAGGAAATGCCCTCAGATAAAAATGAGAAAGAAGGTTTCTGAGAAACTTCTTTGTGATGTGTGATTTCAACTTACATAGTTATACTATTTTTTTCATGGAGCAGTTTGCTAACACTGTTTTCGTGGAATTTGCAAAGTGATATTTGGGAGTGTATTGAGGCCTACACTGATAAAGAAAATATCCTCAGAAGAAAACTAGAAAGAAGCCTTATGAAAAACTTCTTTGTGATGTGTGAATTCATCTCACAGAGTTACACCCGTCTTTCCCTGAGCAGTCTGATGACACTGGTTTCGTGAAATCTGTAATAGGATATTTGGGAGTGCGTTAAATCCTATGGCGACAAAGGAAATATCCTCAGATGAAAACCAAAACGAAGCTTTCTGAGTATTTGCTTTGTGATGTGTGAATCTATCTCACACAGTTGCACCGTTCTTTCCATGGGGAAGTTTGCTAACACTTTTTTCATTTAATCTGCAAAGGGATATTCAGGAGTGAATTGAGGAATACGGTGAAAGAGGAAATATCCTCAGATAAAAACTATAAAGAAGTTATCTGAGAAACATCTTTATGATATGTGAATTCATCTCACAGAGTTACACCGTTCTTTTCACAGAACAGTGTCATAGCACAGTTTTTGGTGAATCTGAGTAGGGATATCTTGGGTCACATTGAAGCCTGTGGTAACAAAGGTAATATCTTCAGATAAAAACCAAAAAAAAGCTTTCTGAGAAACTGCTTTGTGATATGTGGTTTAATCTCACAGATTTACAGCTTTCTTTTCATAGAGCAGTTTGCTAACACTGTTTTCATGGAATCTGCCAAGGGATATTCTGGAGCACCTTGAGGCCTGTAGTGAAAAAGGAAATATCCTCAGATAAAAACTAGAAAGAAGCTTTCTTCAAAACAGCTTTGTGATGTGTGAGTTCATCTTACAGTGCTACACCATTCTTTTCATTGAGCAGTTTGATAACACAGTTTTTGAGGAAACTGCAACAGGATATTAAGGACCATTTTGAAGCCTATAGTGACAATGGAAATTTCCTCAGATAAAAACCAAAAACAAGCTTTTTGTGGAACTTCTTTACAATGTGTGAATTCATCTCACAGGTTTACACCTTTCTGCTCATGGAGCAGTTTGCTAACACTATTTTCCTGGAACGTTCAAAGGGATATTCACGAGTTCATTGAGGCAAACAGTGAAAAAAGATATATCCTCAGACAAAAACTAGAAAGAAGCCTTCTGAGAAACTACTTTGTGATTTGTGAATTCATCTCAGAGAGTTACATGATTCTTTTCTTGGAGCAGTTTGGTAGCACTCTTTTTTTGGGAATCTGAAAAGGGATATTTTGGATCGCATTGAAGCCTATGGTGACAAAGGAAATATCCTCAGAAAAAAACTAGAAAGAAGATTTCTGAGAAACTTCTTTTTGATGTGTGATCCATCTCACAGAGTTACACCGATGTTTTCATTGAGAAGTTTTGTAAAACATTTTTCCTAGTATCTGCGATGGGATATTACAGACCACATTGAGGAATATGGTGAAAAGGGAAATATCCTCAGAAAAAAAACTAGAAACAAGCTTTCTGAGAAACAGCTATGTGATGTGTGAATTCATCTCACAGAGTTACACTGTTCTTTGCATTAAGCAGTGTGCTTACACTGTTTTCTTGGAATCTGCAATCTGATATTTTGGAGTGCATTGAAGCTGATGGAGATGAAGGAAATATCCTCATATAAAAACTAGAAAGAATCTTTCTAAGAAACTTCTTTTTGATGTGTGAATTCTTCTCACAGAGTTACACCGGTATTTTCATTGAGAAGATTGCTAATGCTTTTTTCGTGGAATCTGTGATGGGATACTACAGAGCACATTGAGGAACATGGTGAAAAGGAAATATCCTCAGATAAAAACTGGAAACAAGCTTTCTGAGAAACAGCTTTGTGATGTGTGGATTCATCTCCCAGAGTTACACTGTTCTTTGCATTGAGAAGTTTGCTTACACTGTTTTCTTGGAATCTGCAATCTGATATTATGGAGAGCATTGATGCTTATAGAGACAAAGGAAATATCCTAATATAAAAACTCGAAAGAAGCTTTCTGAGAGACTTCTTTCTGATGTGTGAATTCAGCTCACAGAGTTACATGATGCCCTTCATGGATCAGTTTGCTGGCACTGTTTTTGGGGAATCTGAGGAAGGATATTTTGGATTGCATTGAAGCCAATGGTGACAAAGGAAACATCCTTAGATAAAAACTAGAAAGAAGCTTTCTGAGGGAGTTATTGGTGATGTGTGAATTCATCTCAGAGTGTTGCATCTTTCTTCTCATGGAGCAGTTTGCTAACACTGTTTTCATGGAATCTGCAAAAGGATATTTCAGAGTACTTTGAAGCTTATGGCAATAAAGGAAATATCCTCAGGTAATAACTAAAAAGAAGTTTTCTGAGAAACTGCTTTGTGATTTGTAAATTCATGTCACAGGGTTACATGATTCCCTTCATGGATCAGTTTTCTAGCACTGTTTTTGGGGAATCTGAGGAATGATATTTTGGATCATAATGAAGCCAATGGTGACAAAACACACATCCTTAGATAAAGTTTAGAAAGAAGCTTTCTGTGAAAGTTATTTGTGATGTGTGAATTCATCTCACAGAGGTGCACCTTTCTTTTCATGAAGCACGTTTGCTACAACTGTTTTCGTGGAATCTGCAAAAGAACATTTGGGAGTGCAATGAGGCCCATGGTGAAATATCATCAGGAAATATCATCAGATAAAAACTACAAAGGAGCTTTCTGGTAAACTGCTTTTTGATGTTTGAATTCATCTCACAGAATTACACTGTTCTTTCCATTGAGTAGTTGTCTATCTCTGTTGTTGTGGAATCTGCAACGGATTATTTCATAGCGGATTACAGCTTAGGATGGCAATGAAATGTCCACAGACAAAGGAAAAAGAAGCTTCCTGAGAAACTGTTTTTTGATCTGTGAATTCATCTCACAGATCTACAAGATTTTCTTCATGGAGGAGTTTGGTAGCACCTTTTTTGGGGAATCTTAGAAGGGATATTTTGGATCCCATTGATGCCTATGGTGACAAAGGGAGTATCCTCAGATAAAATCTAGAAAGAAGCTTTCTGAGAAATTTCCTTGTGATGTGTGAATTCGTCTCACCGATTTGCACCTTTCTTTTCATGGAGCAGTTTGCTAACACTGTTTTTGTGGAATCTGCAAAGGGATATTTTGGAGCGCATTGAGGCCTATAGTGAAAAAGGGAATACCCCCAGATAAAAACGAGAAAGAAGCTTCCTGAGAAACCGCTTTGTGATGTGGTAATTCATCTCACAGAGATAAAATATTATTTTCATGGAGCAGTTTAGTAGCACTGTTTTGGGGGAATCTAAAAAGGGATATTTTGGATTGCATTGAAGCCTATGGTGACAAAATATATATCCTCAGATCAATACTAGAAAGAAGCTTTCTGAGAAAGTTCTTTGTGTTATGTGAATTCATTTCACAGAGCTACACCTTTCTTTCATGGATCAGTTTGCTAACACAGTTTTCATGGAAACTGCAATGGGATGTTTTGGAGCATATTGAGGACTATAGTGAAAAAGGAAATATCCTCAGATAAAAACTAGAAAGAAGCTCTCTGAGAAACTGCTTTGTGATGTGTAAATTCACCTAACAGAGTTACACCACTATTTTCATTGAGCAGTTTGATAACACGGTTTTTGTGGAATCTGCAATAGGACATTTGGGAGTGCATTGAAGCCTATGGTGATAAATGATATATTCTCAGAAAAAAACCAGAAAGAAGTCTTCTGAGTAACTGCTTTGTGATCTGTGAATTCATCCCACAGAGTTACACTGTTCTTTTCATTGTGTAGTTTGCTAATGCTGTTTTCTTGTAATCCACAATGGGATATTTCGGAGCACTTGAAGCTTATGGTGACAAAGAAGATATCCTCAGACAGAAACTAGAAAGAAACTTTCTGAGAAACTGCTTTCTGATTTCTGAATTCATCTCATAGTGTAACACTTTTCTTATCATGGAGGAATTTGGTAGCACTGTTTTTTGGGGCATCTGAGAAGGGAAATTTTGGATCGTCTTGAAGCCTATGGTGACAAAGGAAATATCCGCAGATAAAAACTAGAAAGAAGTTTTCTGTGAAACTTCTTTGTGATGTGTGAATTCATCTCACAAGGTCACACCTTTCTTTTCATGGTACCGTTTGCTAACACCGTTTTTGTGGAATCTGCAAAGGGATATTTGGGAGCACATTGAGGCCTGCAGTAAAAAAGAAAATATCTTCAGATAATAAGTAGAAAGAAACTTTTTGAGAAACTGCTTTGTGATGTGTGAATTTAACTACAGATTTACACTGTTATTTTCTTTGAGCAGTTTGCTAACACTGTTTTCTTGATATCTGAAATGTGATATTTTGGAGCGTGTTGAAGCTTATGATGACAAAGGAAATACCCTGACAGAAATTAGAAAGAAGCTTTGTGAGAAACTGCTTTGTGATTCGTGAATTATCTCACAGAGCTACACGATTCTTTTCATGGATCAGTTTGATAGCACTGTTTTAGTGGAATCTGAGAATGGATATTTTGGATTGCATTTACACCTATGGTGACAAAGGGAATATCCTCAGAAAAATCTAGAAAGAATTTTCTAAGAAAGTGCATTGTGATATGTGAATTCATCTCAATGATTTACACCTTTCTTTTCATGGAGCATTGTGCTAACACTGGTATTGTGGAATCTGCAAAGGGATATTTCAGAGTGCATTGAGGCCTATAGTGGGAGAGCAAATATCCTTAGATAAAAACTAGAAAGAAGCTTCCTGAGAAACCATTTTATAATTTGTTAATTCATCTCACAGAGTTACACAATGCTTTTCATGGATCCGTTTGGTAGCTGTGTTTTTGGGGTATCTAGGGAGGTATATTTTGGATTTCACTGTATCGTATGGTGACAAAGAAAACATCCTCAGATAAAAACTAGAAAGCAGATTTCTGAGAACGTTCTTTGTGATGTGTGAATTCATCTCACAGAGTTACAGCATTCTTTTCATTGAGCAGTTTGCTAACACTGTTTTCTTGGAATACACAATGAGATGTTTCAGAGTGTGTTGAAGCTTATATTGACAAAGGAAATATGCTCAGACAAAAACTAGAAAGACACTTTCTGAGAACTGTTTTCTGATTTGTGAATTACACCTCACAGAGTTACACCTGTCTTTTCTTGGAGCAGTTTGGCAGCACTGTTTTTGGGGAGTCTGAGAAGTGATATTTTGGATCCCATTGAAACCTATGGTGACACAGGAAATATCCTCAGATAAATACTAGAAAGAAGCTTTCTTAGAAATTGCTTTGTGATGTGTGAATTTATCACACAGAGTTACACCATTCTTTGCATACAGCAGCTTGATAACACTGTTTTCGTGGAAAATGCAATAGGATGTTTGGGAGCACATTGAAGCCTATGGTGATAAAGGAAATATTCTCAGATAAAAACCAAAAAGAAGCGTTCTGAGAACCTACTTTGTGATGTGAGAATACATCTCACAGAGTTACAATGTCATTTTCGTTGAGCAGTCTGCTAACACTATTTTCTTGGAATCCGTAAAGGGATATTTCACAGTGCATTGAAGCTTATGGTGTGAAAGGAAATATCCTTGTAGAAAAACTAGAAAGAATGTTTCTGAGAAACTGCTTTCTGATGTGTGAATTCATCTCACAGAGTTACACATTACTTTCATGGAGCGATCTGTTTCCACTGTTTTTGTGGAATCTGAGAAGGGATATTTTGGATCACATTGAAGCCTATTCTGACAAAGGAAATATCTTCAAATAAAAACTAGAAAGAAGCTTTCTGTGAAACTACTTTTTGATGTGTGAATTCATCTCACAGAGATACACCTTTCTCTTCATGAAGCAGTTTGCTAACAGTGTTTTCGTGGAATCTACAAAGTAATATTTGGTAGCGCATTGAGACCTACGGTGAAAAAGGAAATATCCTCAGATAAAAACTAGAAAGAAGCTTTCTCAGGAACTGCTTTCTGATCTGTGAATTCACCTTACAGAGTTACATTTTCATTTCTTGGAGCAGTCTGTTACTGTTTTTGGTGAATCTGAGAAGGGATATTTTGGATTGCAGCGAAGCCTAGAATGACAAGGAAATATCCTCAGATAAAAACTAGAAATAAATTTCTGAGAAACCGTTTTGTGATGTGTGAATTCATCACACAGAGTTACACCATTCTTTTCATGAAGCAGTTTGCTCACACTCTTTTCATAGAATCTGAAAAGGGATATTTGGGAGCAATTTGAGGCCTATGGTGGCAAAGGAAATATCCTCAGATAAAAACCAAAAAGAAGCCTTTGAGAAACTGCTTTGTGATGTTTGAATACATCTCACCGAGTTACAATGTTATTTCCATTGAGCAGTCAGCTAACACTGTTTTCTTGGAATACATTAAGGGGTATTTCTGAGAGCATCGAAGCTTATGGTGACAAAGGAAATATCCTCAGAGAAAAACTAGAAAGAATGTTTCTGAAGAACTGCTTTCTGATGTGTGAATTCATTTCACAGTTACACATTCCCTTCATGGAGCATTCTGTTACCACTGTTTTTGGGGTATCTGAGAAGGGATATTTTGGATCGCATTGAAGCCTACACAGACAAAGGAAATACCCTCAAATAAAAACTAGAAAGAAGCTTTCTGAGAAAATTCTTTATGATGTGTGAATTCTTCTCACAGAGTTACACCTTTATCTTCAGGAAGCGGTTTGCTAACACTGTTTTCTTGGAATCTGCTAAGTAAGTGATATTTGGTAGCACATTGACGCCTATGGTGAAAAAGGAAATATACACAGATAAAAACTAGAAAGAAGCTTTCTGAGAAACTGCATTGTGATGTGTGAATGCATCTCACAGAGTTACACTTTTCTTTTCTTTGAGCCGTTTGCTAACACTGTTTTCTTGGAATCTGCACTGGGATATTTCTTAGCACAATGAAGCTTATGATGAAAAAGGAAATATCCTCAGATAAAAACTAGAAAGAGGCTTTCTGAGAAACTGATTTGTGTTGGCTTAATTCATCTCACAGAGTTACACCCTTCTTTACATTGAGCAGTCTGCTAACACTGTTTTCCTGGAATCAGCTTTGGGATATTTGGGAGTGAATTGAAGCCTATGGTGACATGGAGATATCTTCAGATAAAATCTAGAAAGAAACTTTCTGAGAAACTGCTTTGGATGTGTGAATTCATCTCACAGTGTTACACGATTGTTTTCATGGATCACTTGTTAGCACTCTTTTTGCAAACCTGAGATGGCATAATTTGGATTGCATTGAAGCCTACGCTGACAAAGGCAATATCCTCAAATAAAAACTAGAAAGAAGTTTTCTGAGAAACTTCCTGAAGATGTGTGAATTCATTTCACAGAGTTACACCTTTCTAGTCATGAAGCAGTTTGCTAACACTGTTTTCATGGAATCTGCAAAGTGATATTTTGGAGTGCATTGAGGCCTATGGTGAGAAAGGAAATATCCTCAGATAAAAATTTGAAAGAAGCTTTTTGAGAAACTGCATTGTGATGAGTTAATTCAGCTCCCATAGTTACACCATTATTTTCATTGGGCAGTCTGCTAACACTTCCTTCATGGAATCTGCGTTGGGATACTTTGGAGCACTTTGAATCCTATGGAGACAAAGGAAATATCCTCAGAGACAAATTAGAAAGAAGCTTTCTGAGAGACTGTTTTGTGACGGGTTAATTCACCCCACAGAATTACACCTTTCTTTTCATCGAGCAGTCTGCTGTCACTGTTTTTGCGCAATCTGCGTTAGGATGTTTGGGAGCACATTGAAGCCTATTGTGACATATGAAATACCCTCAGAAAATAACCGAAAAGAAACTTTCTCAGAAACTGCTTTGGATGTGTGAATTCATCTCACAGAGTTACACTGTTCTTCTCATACAGTAATTTGCTAACACTGTTTTTGTGGAAAATGCAATAGGATGTTTGGGAGGGTATTGAAGCCTACAGTGACAAAGGAAGTAGCCTCAGTTAAAAACCAAAAAGAAGTCTTCTGAGAAACTGCTTTGTGATGTGTGAACACATCTCACAGGGTTTCAGTGTTCTTTTCATTCAGCAGTCTGCTAACACTGTTTTCTTGGAATGTATAAAGGGATATTTTGCACTGCATTGAAGCTTATGGTGACAAAGGAAATATCCTCAGAGAAAAACTAGAAGGAAGGTTTCTGAGAATCTGATATCTGATGTGTGAATTATTCTCACAGAGTTACACTTTCCTATCATGGAGCAGGTTTTTAACACTATTTTTAGGGAATCTGAGATGGGATATTTTGGATTGCATTGAAGTCTATGCTGACAAAGGAAATATCCTCAGATAAAAACTAGAAAGAAGCTTTCTGAGAAACTATCTTGTGATGTGTGAATTCATCTCACATAATTACACCCTTTTTTTTCATGAAGCTGTTTTCTAACACTGTTTTCATGGAATCTGCAAAGGGATACTTTGGAGTGCATTGAGGCCTATGGTGAAAAAGGAAATATGCTCAGACAAAAACTAGAAAGAAGGTATCTGAGAAACTGCATCGTGATGTGTGAATGCATCTCACAGAGTTATGCTGTTCTTCTCATTGAGCAGTTTGCTAACACTGTTCTCCTGGAATCTGCAATGGGATATTTCTTAGCGCAATGAAGCTTATGGTGACAAAGGAAATATCCTCAGATAAAATCTAGAAAGGAGCTTTCTGAGAAACTACTTTGTGATGGGTTAATGCATCTCACAGAGTTACACTGTTCTTTTCATTGAGCAGTGTGCTAACACTGTTTTCGTGGATTCTACATTAGGATATTTGGGAGCATCTTGAAGCCTATGGTGACAAAGGAAATATCCTCTGATAAAAACCTAAAAGAAGCTTTCGGAGAAACTGCTTTGGATATGTGAATTTATCTCACAGAGTTACATGATTTCTTCCATGCATCACTTAGTTAGCCCTGTTTTGGGGGAATCTGAGCAGGGATATTTTAGATCGCATTGAAGCCTAGAGTGACAAAGGAAATATCCTCAGATAAAAACTGGATAGAAGCTTCCTCAGAAAGTTCGTTGTGCTGTGTGAATTCATCTTACAGAGTTATACCTTTCCTTTCATGGAACGATTTCCTAACACTGTTTTTGTGAAATCTGCCAAGGATTATGTGGCAGCACTTTGAGGCTGATAGTGAAAAATGAAATATCCTCAGATAAAACCTAGAAAGAAGCTTTCTGAGAATCAGCTTTGTTATGTGTGAGTTCATCTCACAGAGTTACACAGTTCTTTTCATACATCAGTCTGCTAAAACTGTTTTCGTGGAAACTGTGGTAAGATGTTGGGAGTGCTTTGAAGCATATGGTGACAAAGGAAATACCCTCAGATAAAAACTGAAAAGAAGCTTTCTGAAAAACTACTTTAGATGTGTGAATTCAACTCACAGATTTACATGATTCTATTCATGGATCACTTTGTTAGCACTGCTTTTGGGGAATCTGAGAAGTGAAATTTTGGATTGCATTGAAGTCTATTGTGACAAGCAAATATACTCTGAGAAAAACTGGAAAGAAGCTTTCTGAGAAACTTCTTTTTGATGTGTTAATTCATCTCACAGTATTTCACCTTTCTGTTCATGAAGAAGTTTCCTAACACTGTTTTCATGGAATCTGCAAAGAGATATTTGGGAGCGAATTGAGGCCTAAGGTGAAAAAAGAAATATCCTCAGCTAAAAACTAGAAAGAATCGCTCTGAGAAACTGAATTGTGATGTGTGAATGCATCTCACAGAGTTGCACTATTCTCTTCATTGATCAGGTTGCTAACACTGTTTTTTTTTTTTTTTTTTTTTTGAATCTGCAATGGTATATTTCTTAGCACAATGAAGCTTATGGTGACAAAAGAAATATCCTCAGATGAAAGCTAGAAAGAAACTTTTCTTTTCATTGAGCAGTCTGCTAACACTGTTTTTGTGGAATCTGCATTAGGATATTTGGGAGAACAATAAACTTTATGGTGACAAAGAAAATATTCTTAGATAAACACCAAAGAGAAACTTTCTGAGAAACTGCTTTGGATGTGAAATTCAGCTCACAAAGTTACACAATTATTTTCCTGGATCACTTTATTCACACTGATTTCAGGGAATCTCAGAAGGAATAATTTTGCTTGCATTGCAGCCTATGGTGACAAAGGTAATATCCTCAGATAATAACAGGAAATAAGCTTTCTGAAAAAGGTTTTTTTGTGATGTGTGAATTCATCTCACAGAGTTACCCCTTTCTTTTCATGCAGCAGTTTGCTAACACTGTTTTCATGGAATCAGTCAATGGATATTTGGCAGCACTTTGAGGCCTATAGTGAAAACGGAAATATCCTCAGATAAAAACTAGAAAGAAGCTTTCTGAGAAACTGCTTTGTGGATATTTAGGAGTGCATTGAAGATAATGGTGACAAAGGAAATATACTCAGATAACTAGTGAAAGGAAGCTTTCTGAGAAACTGCTTTGGATATGTGAATTCATCTCACAGAGTTACACGATTCATTTCTTGGATCACTTTGCTAGCACTGCTTTTGGGGAATCTGAGAAGGGATATTTTGGATTGCATTGAAGCCTATGGTGATGAAGGAAATATCCACATGCAAAAAACAAAAGAAACCTTCTGAGAAACCACTTTGTGATGTGTGAATATATCTCACAGAGTTACAGTGTTCTTTTCATTCAGCAGTCTGCTAACACTGTTTTCTTGGAATCTCCAAAGGGATATTTCAGAGTGCATTGAAGCTTATTATGACAAAGATAATATCCTCAGAGACCAACTAGAAAGAAGGTTTCCGAGAAATTTCTTTGTGATGTGTGAATTCATCTCACAGAGTTACACATTCCTTTCATGCAACAGTTTGTTACCTTTGTTTTTGGAATATCAGAGAAGGGATATTGAAGCCTACGTTGACAAAGGAAATATCCTCAAATAAAAACTGGAAAGAAACTTTCTGAGAAACTTCTTTGTGATATGTGGATTCATCTCACAGAGTTACACGATTCTTTCATTGATCACTTTGTTAGCACTCTTTTTGGGGAAATTGAGAAGGGATATTTTGGATCACATTGAAGCCTATGGTTACAAGGGAATATACTCCAAGAAAACCTGGAAAGAAGCTTTCTGAGATATTTCTGTGTGATGTGTGAATTCATCTCACAGAGTTACACCTTTCTTTTCCTGGGGCAGTTTGCTAACATGGGTTTCATGGAATCTGCAAAGGGATATTTGGGAGTGCACTGAGGCTTATACTAAAAAAGGAAATATCCTGGAATCTGCACTGGGATATTTCTTAGTGTAGTGAAGCGTATGGTGACAAAGAAAATATCCTGAAATAAAAAGTGGAAAGAATCTTTCTGAGAAACATCTTTGTGATGGGTTAATTCATCTCACAGTGTTACACCTTTCTCTTCATGAAGCTGTTTGTTAACACTGTTTTCATGGAATCTGCAAGGGAATATTTGTTAGCGCATTGAGGCCTATGGTGAAAAAGGAAATATCCTCAGATAAAAACAGAAAGAAGCTTTCTGAAACACTGCATTGTGATGGGTTAATTCAACTCACATAGTTACACTGTCCTTTCATTGAGCGGTCTACTAACACTTTTTTTCGTGGAATCTGCGTTAGGATATTTTGGAGTGCATTGAAGCCTACGGTGACAAAGGAAATATCCTCAGAGGCAAACTAGAAAGAAGCTTTCTGAGAGACTGCTTTATGATGGGTTAATTCATCCCACAGAATTACACCATTCTTTTTGTTAAGCAGTCTGCTAACACCGTTTTTGTGGAATCTGCATTAGGATATTTGGGAGCACATTGAAGCCTATGGTGACAAATGAAATATCCTCTGATAACAATCTAAAAGAAACTTTCTGAGAAACTGATTTGCATGTGTGAATTCATCTCACGGAGTTACACTGTTATTCTCATACAGCAATTTGCTTACAATGTTTTCATGGAAAATTCAATAGGATGTGTGGGAGAGCATTGAAGCCTATGGTGACAAAGGAAATATCCTCAGTTAAAAACCAAAAAGAAGCCTTCTGAGAAACTGCTTTGTGATATGTGAATACATCTCACAGAGTTACAGTGTTCTGTTCATGGATCAGTTTGCTAACATTGTTTTCTTGGAATCTGCAATACAATATTTCTTAATGCAACGAAGTTTATGGTGACAAAGGAAATATCCTCAGATAATAAACAGGAAGTAGCTTTCTGAGAAACTGCTATGTAATGGCTTAATTCATCTCACAGAGTTATACCGTTCTTTTCACTGAGCAGTCTGCTCACTGTGTTATCGTGAAATCTGCATTAGGATATTAGGGAGCACATTGAAGCCTATGGGGACAAAGGAAATATACTCAGATAAAAACCAAAAAGAAGCCTTCTGAGAAACGTCTTTGGATGTGTGAATTCATCTCATGGAGTTACATGATTCTTTTCATGGATCAATTTGGTAGCACTGTTTTCGAGGAATCTGAGAAGGGATATTTTGGATCGCATTGAAGCCTATGGTGACAAGGAAACATCCTCAGGTAAAACCACTGTGACCTAAAGTGAAAAAGGCGATGTCCTCAGATAAAAATTAGACAGAACCTTTCTGAGAAACTGCTTTGTGATGTGTGAATTCATCTCACAGAGCTATGCTGTTCTTTTCATTGAGCAGTTTGATAACACTTTTTCGTGGAATCTGCGATAGGATATTTGGGCGTGCATTGAAGCCTATGGTGACAAAGGAATTATGCTCAGATAAAACCAGAAATAAGCTTTCTGAGAAAGGTCTTTGTGATATGTGAATTTATCTGATAGAGTTACACCTTTTCTTTCATGCAGCAGTTGGCTTTCACAGTTTGCATTTAATCTGCAATGAGATATTTGGAAGTGCATTTAGGCCTATAGCGAAAAAGGAAAAATCCTCAGACAAAAATTAGAAGCTTTCTAAGAAACTGCTTTGTGATGTTTGAATTCGTCTCACAAGGGTACGGCATTCTTTTCATTGAACAGATTGATAACACCGTTTTCGTGGAATCTGCAAAGTTATTTTTGGCAGCACATTGTGGGATATAATAAATAAGTAAATAACCTCAGATAAAAACTACAAAGAAACTTTCTGTGATACTGCTTTGTGATGTGTGAATTCATCTCACCTAGTTATACCATTCTTTTCATTGAGCATTTTGCTAATACTCTTTTCATGGAAAATACAAAGTGATACTTGGGATCACATTGAGGTCTATAGTGAAAAAAGAAATATCCTCAGATAAAAACTAGAAAGAAGCTTTCTGAGAAAATGCTTTGAGGTGTGTGAATTCGTCTCACAGAGTTACACTGTTCTTTTTATTTATAAGTCTGTTAAAACTGTTTTCTTGGAATCTGCAAAGGGATAATTCGGAGTGCATTGAAGCTTATGGTGAAAAAGTAAATATCCTCAGACAAAAACTAGAAAGAAATATTCTGAGAAATGGCTTTCTTATTTGTGAATTCAATGCACAGCGTTACACGATTCTTCTCATGGATCAGTTTGATAGCACTGTTTTTGGGGAATCTGAGAAGGGATATTTTGTATTGCAATGAAGCCTATGGTTACAGGGGAAATATCCTCACATAAAAACTATAAAGAAGCTTTCTGAGAAAGTTCTTTGTGATGTGTGAATTCATCTCACAATTTTACAGCTTTCTTTTCATGGAGAAGTTTGTTAACACTGTTTTCGTAGAATCTGCAAATGGACATTTGGGAGCGAATTGAGGCCTATAGTGAATAAGGAAATATCCTCATAGAAAAACTAGAAGGAAGCTTTCTGAGAATCAACTCTGTAATGTTTGAATTCAATGCACAGAGTTTCACTGTTGTTTTCATGGAGCAGTTTTCTAATACTGTTTTCTTGGAATTTACAATGGCATATTTTGGAGTGCATTGAAGCTTAGTGTGAAAAAGGAAATATCCTTAAACAAAAACTAGAAAGAAACTCTCAGAGAAAGTACCTTATGATGTGTGAATTCACGTCAGAAAATTACACTGTTGTTTTCATTGAGCAGTTTGCTAACACTGTTTTCTTGGAATCTGCAATGGGATATTTCAGAGCGCATTGAAACTTATGGTGACAACTGAAATACCCTCATATGAAAACTAGAAAAAAGCTTCCTGAGAAATTGCTTTGTGTTGTGTTAATTCATCTGACAGAGTTACACGATTCTTTTCATGGATCAGTTTGGTAGCACTGTTATTGGGAAATCTAAGAAGGGATATTTTGGATCACATTGAAGCCTGTGGTGACTAAGGACATATCCTCAGATAAAAACTAGAAAGAAGCTATCTGAGAAAGTTCTTTGTGGTGTGTGAATTCATCTCACAGAGTTACACCTTTCTTTTCATGGAGAAGTTTGCTAACACTGCTTACCTGATATCTGCAAAGGGATATTTGGGAATGCATTGAGGCCTATAGTGAAAAAGGAAATATCCTTATATGAAAACCAAAAAGAAGCTTTCTGAGAAACTGCTTTGTGATATGTGAATTCATCTCACAGAGTTACACCATTATTTTCTTTGAGCAGTGTGATAACACTTTTTCGAGGAATCTGCCTTAGAATATTTGGGAGCGCATTGAAGCTTAATATGACAAAAGAAATATCCTCATAGAAAAATCCAAAAAGAAGCTTTCTGAGAAGCTGCTTTGTGATGTGAGAATTCAGTTCACAGAGTTACACTTTTCCTTTCAGTGAGGAGTTTTTAAAAACTGTTTTCTTGGAATATGCAAGGAGATATTCCAGAGCACATTGAAACTTGTTGTGAAAAATGAAATATAAACAGACAAAAACTAGAAAGATATTTTCTGAGAAACTGCTTTGTTTTTTTGTGAATTTATCTCAGTGAGTTACACGATTCTTTTCATGGATCTGTTTGATAGCACTGTTTTGGGGGAATCTGAGAAGGCATATTTTGGATATCATTTAAGTCTATAGTGACTAAGTAAATATCCTCAGAAAAAATCTGGAAAGACCCTTTCTGAGAAACAGGTTTGTGATATGTGAATTCACCTCACAGAGTCACACCACTGTTTTCATGGAGCAGTTCTGTAGCACTGTTTTGGCGAACCTGAGAAGGGATATTTTAAATAGCATTTAAGCCTATGGTGACAGAGGAAATATCCTACGAAAAAAAATTGAAAGAAGCTTTCTGAGAAAGTTCTTTGTAATGTGTGAATTCACCTCACAGAGTTACAACTTTATTTTCATGGAGAAATTTGCTAACACTGTTTTCGTGGAATCTGCAATAGGATATTTGGGAGCACATTGAAGCTTATGGTGACTGAGGAAATATCCTCAGAGAAAAACCAAAAAGAATCTTTCTAAGAAACTGCTTTGTGATGTGTGAATTCATCTCATGGATTTACGATTTTTCTTTCATGAAGCCATTTGCTAATACTGTTTTCTTTGAATCTGCTTAGGGATTTTTGGGAGCATATTGAGGCCTATAGTGAAAAAGGAAATATCCTCAGATAGAAACTAGAAACATTTCTGAGAAACTGCTTTGTGATGTGTGAATTCATCTTACAGAGCTAACCATTCTTTTCCTTGAGCAGTTTGATAACACTGTTTTTGTGGAATCTACAATGGGATATTTGATAGTGCATTGAAGCCTATGGTGACAAAGGAAATATCTTCAGTTAAAAACCAAAAAGAGTCTTTCTAAGAAACTGCTTTGTGTTGTGTCAATTCATCTCATAGAGTTACACCTTTCTTTTCCTGGTGCAGTTTGCTAACCCTGTTTTCGTGGAATCTGCAAAGGGATTTTTGGAAGCGATTTGATGCCTGTGGTGGAAAAGCAAGTATCCTCAGATAAAAACTAACAGAAGCTTTCTGAGAAACTGCTTTGTGATGCGTGAATTCATCTTACAGTGTTACACTGTTCTTTTCATTGAACAGCTTGCCAAAACTGTTTTCTTGGAATCTGCCATAGGATATTTCAGAGCGAATTGAAGCTTTTGGTGACAAAGGAAATATCCTCACATAAAAACTGGAAAGAATCTGTCTGAGAAATCACTTTGCCATGTGTTAATTCATTTCACATAGTTACACGATTCTTTTCATGGATCAGCTTGGGGGCAGTCTTGTTCATGAATCTGAGAAGGGATATTTGGGATCACATTGAAGCCTGTGTTGACAAAGGAAATATCCTCAGATAAAAACTAAAAAGGATCTTTCTGAGAAAGTTATTTTGATGTGTGAACTCATCTCTCAGTGTTGCACATTTCTTTTCATGGAGTGGTTTGCTAACACAGTTTTTGTGGAATCTGCAAAGGAACATTTGGGAGTGCATGCAGGATTATGGTGATAATGGAAATAACCTCTGATAAAAACCAAAAAGAAGGTTTCTGTGAAACTACTTTGTGATGTGTGAATTAATCTCACAGAGTTACACTGTTCTTTTCATTGCGCTGTTTGATCACACTCTTTTCATGAAATCTACAAAGGGATTCTTCGGAGCACATTGAAGCCTATGATGACAAAGGTAATATCCTCAGATAAAAACTAGGAAGAAGCTCTCTGAGTAACTGCTTTGTGATGTGTGAATTCATGTCACAGATTTACATGACTCTTTTCTTGCAGTAATTTTCTAACACTGTTTTCAAGGAATTTGCAATAGTATACTTGGGAGCTCATTGAAGCCTATGATGACAAAGGAAATATCCTCAGACAGAAACCAAAAAGAAGCTTTCTGAGAAACTGCTTTGTGATATGTGAATTCGTCTCAGAGATTTTCACCTTTCTTTTCATGGAGCAGTTTGCTCACACCATTTTTGTGGAATCTGCAAAAGTATATTCACAAGGGAATTGAGGCCTATGGTGAAAAAGGAAATATCCTCAGACAAAAGCTAGAAAGAAGCCTTCTGAGAAACTGCTTTGTGCTTTTTGAATTCATCGTAAAGAGTTACACAATTCTTTCCATGGATGAGTTTAGTATCACTCTTTTTGGAGAATCTAAGAAGGAATAATTTGGATAGCATTGAAGATTATGGTGACAAAGGAAATATCCAAAGATAGAAATTCGAAAGAAGCTTTCTGAGAAACTGCTTTGTGATGGGTGAATTCATCTGACAGACTTACTCCATTCTTTTACCACAGCTGTTTGCTAACCGTTTTTGTGGAATGTAAATAGGATAATTGAGAGTGCATTGAAGCCTATGGTGACAAAGGAAATATCCTCAGGTAAAAAATATAAAGAAGCTTTCTGAGAAACCACTTTGTGATTTTGAATTCTTCTCACAGAGTTACATGATTCTTTTCATGGATCAGTTTTGTAGCACTATTTTGGGAATCTGAGAAGGGATATTTTGGATCGCATTGAAGCCTATGGTAACAAAGGAAATATCCTCAGATAAAAACTAGAAAGAAGCTTTCTGAGAAACTTCTTTGTGATTTGTGAATTCATGTCACACAGTTACACCTTTCTTTCCATTGAGCAGTTTACTAACATTGTTGTTGTGAATACTGCAAAGGATATTTGGGAGCACATTGAGGCCTATGATGAAAAAAGAATTATCCTCTGATAAAAAGTAGAAAGAAGCTTTCTGAGAAATTGCTGTTTGGCATGTCGATTCATCTCACAGTTTTACACTGTTCTTTTCATGGAGTGGTTTGCTTACACTGTTTTCTTGGAATCTGCAATGGGATAATTCAGAGTGCAATGAAGCTTATGGTGACAAAGGAAATGCCCTTAGATAAAAAGTAGGAGAAGCTTTCTGAGAAACTGCTTTGTGGTGTGCAAATTCATCTCAAAGACTTACACAATTCTTTTCATGGATCAGTTTGGTAGTACTGTTTTGGGGTATGTGAGAAGGGATATTTTCGATGGCATTGAAGCTTATCATGACAAAAAAATATGCTCTGATTAAAACTTGAAAGAAGGTTCCTGAGAAACTTCTTTGTGATATGTGAATTCATCTGAAAATGTTACACCTTTCTTTTCATGGAGCACTTTACTAACACTGTTTTCATGGAATATCCAACAGGATATTTGGGGGCACATTGAAGCCTATGGTGACAAAGGAAATATCCACAGA
Organism: Theropithecus gelada; assembly: GCF_003255815.1. Classification (NCBI taxonomy): domain Eukaryota; kingdom Metazoa; phylum Chordata; class Mammalia; order Primates; family Cercopithecidae; genus Theropithecus; species Theropithecus gelada. Next base: position 17,789,883 of record NC_037683.1, on the reverse strand, counting down.
TAAATACTACAAAGAAGCTTTCTGAGAAAATGTTTTGTGATGTGTGAATTCATCTCAGAGTGTTTCATTATTCTTTTTATTGAGCAGTTTGTAACACTGTTTTCTATGAGTCTGTAAAGGAATTTCTCATAGCACACTGAAGCTCATGGTGTCATAGGAAATATGCTCACAGAAAAATAGAAAGAAGCTTTCTGAGAAATCGCTTTGTGATGTGTTAATTCATCTCACAGTGTTACATGATTATTTTCATGTATCTGTTTGGTAGCACAGTTTTTGGGGAATCTGCATAGGGATATTTTGGATTGCATTGAAACTTATGTTGACAAAGTAAATATCCTCAGGTAAAAACTACAAAGAAGCTTTCTGAGAAAGTTCTCTGTGATGTTTGAATTCATCTCATAAAGTTACACCTTTCTTTACTTGGAGCCATTTACTAACACTGCTTTCATGGAATCTGCAAAGGGATATACGGAGCGCATTGTGGCCTATGTTGAAAACCTAATATCCTCAGATAAAAACTAGAAAGAAGCTATCTGGGAAACTGCATTATGATGTGTGAATTCATCTCACTCAGTTACACTGTTCTTTTCACTGAGCAGTTTGTGAACACTGTTTTCCTGCAATCTGAAAGGGATATTTGGGAGTGCATTGAGGCCTATAGTGAAAAAGGAAATACCCTCAGAGAAAAACTAGAAAGAAGCTTTCTGAGAAACTGCTTTTTGATTCATGAATTCATCTCACAGAGTTACATTGTTTTTTCATTGAGCTGTTTGATCACAGTATTTTCGTGGAATCTACAATAGGATATTTCAGAGCGCACTGAAGCCTATACTTACAAAGGAAACATCCTCAGATAAAAAATCAAAAGAAACTTTCTGAGAAATTGCTTTGTGATGTTTGAATTCATCTCACAAAGTTGCATTGTTGTTTTCATTGAGCAGTTTGCTAATACTGTTTTCTTGGAATCTGCAAGGGGATATTTTGGAGAGCATTGAAGCTTATGGTGACAAAGGAAATATCCTCAGACAAAAACTAGATAGAAACTTTCTGAGAACACATAGTTACACCTTTCTTTTCATCGAGCAGATTTTTAGTACTGATTTTGAGGAACCTCAGAAGCGATATTTTGGATGGCATTGAAGCCTATGGTGACAAAGGAAACACCTCAAATAAAAACTAGACAGAAGCTTTCAGAGAAACTGCTTTGTGATGTGTGAATTCATCTCACAGAGTTACACCTTTCTTTCCATGGAGTTTTTTGCTAACACTGTTTTTGTGGAATCTGCAAAGTGATATTTGGGAGCACATTGAGGCGTATAGTGAATAAAGAAATATTCTCAGATAAAAATTGGAAAGAAGCTTTCTGAGAAACTGCTTTATGATTTATGAATTCATCTCACAGAGATACATGATTCTTTTCATGGATCACTTTGGTAGCACTGTTTTTGGAGAATCTGAGAAGGGATATTGGGGATCACATAGAAGCCTATGGTGACAAAGGAAGATAAAAACTAGAAATAATCTTTCTGAGAAAGTTCTTTGTCATGTGTGAACTCATGTCTCAGAGTTACACCATTCTTTTCATTGAGCAGCTTGTGAAAACTCTTTTTGTGGTATCTACAAAGGGATATTTGGGAGCACTTTGAGGCCTATGGTGAAAAAGGAAATATCTGCAGATAAAACTGGAAAGAAGCTTTCTGAGAAACTGCTTTGTAACGTGTGAATTCATCTCACAGAGTTACACTGTTCTTTTCATTGAGCTGTTTGATAACACTGTTTTCTTGGAATCTGCAACGGGATATTTCAGAGTGCATTGAAGCTTATGGTGACAAAGGAAATATCCTTATATATAAAGTAGAAAGAAGCTTTCTGGGAAACGACTTTCTGATGTGTAAATTTATCTCACAGAGTTACACTCTTCTATTCATTGTGCAGTTTGTTAACACTGTTTTCGTGGAATCTGCAATATGATATTTTGAAACACATTGAAGCTTATGGTGATAAAGGAAATATCCACAGAAAAAAACTAGAAAGAAGCTTTCTGACACACTGCTTTGTGATTTGTGAATTCATCTCACAGGGTCAGAGCTTTCATTTCATTGAGTAGTTTGTGAACACTGTTTTCGCGGAATCTGCAAAGGGATATTTGGAAGTGTGTTGCAGCCTATGGTACAAAAGTTAGTATTCTCAGATAGAAACTGGAAAGATGCTTCCTGAGAAACTGCTTTGTGATGTGTGAATTCTTCTCACAGACTTACATCATTCTTTTCATCGAGCAGTTTGGTAACTCTGTTTTTGTGGAATCAGCAACACGATATTTGGGAGTGCATTGAAGCCTATGGTGACACAGGAAATACCCTCATATAGAAACTAGAAAGAGAAAGAAGTTTTCTGAGAAACTGCCTTGTGATGTGTGAAGTCATCTCACAGAGCTACACTGTTCTTTTCATTCAGCAGTTTGATAACACTAACACTATTTTCATTGCATCTGCAATGGGATACTTCGAAGCGCATTGAAGCTTATGGTGATAAAGGAAATATCCTCAGACAATAACAAAAAAGAAGCTTTCTCAGAAATTCCTTTGTGATTTGTGAATTTATCACACAGAGTTACACGATTCTACTCATGGAGTAGTTTGGTAGCACCCTTTTTGGGGAATCTGAGAAGGGATCATTGAGATCACATTGAAGCCTGTGGTGACAAAGGAAATATCCTCAGATACAAACTAGAAAGAAGCTTTCTATGAAACTACTTTGTGATGTGTGAATTAATCTCATAGAGTTACACCTTTCTTTCAATGGAGCAATTTGCTAAAACTTTTTTTGTGAAATCAGCAAAGGGATATTCCCAATCGCGTTGAGGCCTATGGTGATAAAAGGAATATCCTCAAAGAAAATGTAGAAAGAAGCTTTCTGTAAACTGCTTTTTGATTTGTGAATTCATGTCACCGTGTTACACTGTTCTTTTCATTGAGCAGTTTGCTAACACTGTTTTCATGGAATCTGCAATAGGATATTTGGGAGTGCAATGAAGCCTATGGCTACAAAGGAAACATCCTCAGATGAAAAACCAAAAGAAACTTTCTGGAAACTGCTTTGTGATGTTTGAATTCATCTCACAAAGTTACACTCTTGTTTTCATTGATCAGTTTGCTAACACTGTTTTCTTAGAATCTGCAAGGGGATATTTTGGAGAGCATTGAAGCTTATGGTGACTAAGGAAGTATCTTCATATAAAAAGTATAAAGAAGCTTTCTGAGATACTGCTTTGAGATGTGTTTATTGATCTCACAAAGTTACATGATTCTTTTAAGGGATCAGTTTGGTAGCACTGTTTTAGGGGAAACTGAGAAGGTATATTTTGGATCACATTGAAGCCTGTGTTGACAAAGGAAATATACTCAGATAAAAACTAAGAAGAGGCTTTCTGAGATAGTGTTTTGTGATGTGTGAATTCATCTCACAGAGTTATACCGTTCTTTTCATTGAGCAGTTTGCTAACACTGTTTTCGTGGAATATGCAATAAGATATTTGGGAGCACTTTGAAGCCAATGGTGACAAATAAAGTATAATAAGATAAAAACCAAAAAGAACCTTTCTGATAAACTGCTTTGTGAAGTGTGAACTCATCTCACAAACTTATACTGAACTTCTCATTGAGCAGTTTGCTCACAGTGTTTTCTTGGAATCTGCAATGGGATATTTCAGAGCACTTTGAATCTTATGGTGACAAAGGAAATATCCTCAGAAAAAAGCTAGAAGGAAACTTTTTGAGAAACTGCATTGTGATGTGTGAATCCATCTAATGGAGTTACAAAATACTTTTCATATAGCAGTTTGGTCGCAGAGTTTTTGAGGAATCTGAGAAGGGACAATTTGGATTGCCTTAAAGTCTATGGTGACAAAGGAAATATAATCAGTTAAAAACCAGAAAGAAGCTTTCTGAGAATCTTCTTGGTGATGTGTGAATTCATCTCACAGAGTTACATCTTTCTTTTCTAGGAGCAGTTTGCTAACACTGTTTTTATGGAATCTACAAAGGGATATTTACGAGTGCATTGAGTTCTATGGTGAAAAAGGAATTTTCCTCAGATAAAAACTAAAAAGAAGTTTTGTGAGAAACTGCTTTCTGATGTGTGAATTCATCTTACACGGTTACACTGTTCTTTTTAGTGAGCAGTTTCCTTACACTGTTTCCTTGGTATCTGAAATGGAATATTTCGGAGTGCATTGAAGTTTAGGGTGACAAACAACACAGTATCATATAAAAACTAGAGAGACGCTTTCTGAGAAACTGATTTGTGATGTTTTAATTCATCTCCCAGATTTACATGATTATTTTCATGGATCAGTTTGATAGCACTTTTTTGGGGAATCTTAGAAGGGATACTGTGGATCACATTGAAGCCTATGGTGAAAAAGAAAGTATGCTCAGATAAAAACTAGAAAGAAACTTTCTGGTATAGTTATTTGTGACGTGTGAATTCATCTCACAGAGTTACACCTTTCTTTTAATGGAACAGTTTGCTAAATCTGTTTTCATGGAGTCTGCAAAGGGATATTTGGGAGCACATTGAGGCCTATAGTGAAAAAGGCAATATCCTCAGATAAAAACTAGAAAGAAGCTTTCTGAGAAATTACTTTGTGGATTATGAATTCATCTCACAGAGCTACACCATGCTTTTCTTTGAGTCTTTTGATAGCAATGTTTTCCTGGAGTCTGCAATAGGATATTTGGGAGTGCAATGAAGAACATAATGACAAAGTAAATATCCTCATAGAAAAACCAAAAAGACGCTTTCTGAGAAATCACTTTGGGGTGTGTGAATTCATCTCACAGCATTACACTGTTCTGTTCACTGATCAGTTTGCTAACACTGTTTTCTTGGAGTCTGTAATGGGATATTTCTGAGTGCATTGAAGTTTAAGGTGATGAAGGAAATATCCTGAGACAAAAACTAGAAAGAAGCTTTCTGTGGAACTGCTTTGTGATTTCTGAATTCATCTCAGAGAGTTACACCTTTCTTTTTGTGGAGCAGTTTGGTAGCCCTGTTTTTGGAGAATGTGAGAAGGGATATTTTTGATCACATTGAAGCCTATGGTGTCAAAGGAAATATCCTCAGATTAAAACTAGAAAGAAAGTTTCAGAGAAACTTCTTTGTGATGTGTGTATTCACCTCACAGAGTTACACTGTTGTTATCATTGTGCAGTTAGCTAACAATGTTTTCTAGGAATCTGCAATGGGATATTTTGGAGCGCACTGCAACTTATGGTGACAAAGGAAATACATTCATATAAAAACTAGAAAGAAGGTTTCTGAGAAACTGCTTTGTATTGTGTTAATTCATCTCACAGAGTTACACAATTCTATTCATGGACCAGTTTATTAGCACTGTTTTTGGAGAATCTGAGTACGGATATTTTGGATAGCATTGAAGCCTATGATGACAAGAAATTATCCTCAGATAAAAACTAGAAAGAAACTTTCTGAGAAAGGCTTTGGTGATATCTGAATTCATCTCACAGAGATAAACCTTTGTTTTCTCGGAGCAACTTGCTAACACTGTTTTCGTGGAATCTGCAAAGGGATATTTGGGACCGCATTGAGGCCTACAGTGAAAAAATAATTATTCTCAGTTAAAAACTAGAAAGAAACTTTATAAGGAACTGCTTTGTGATGTGTAAATTCATCTTCCAGAGATACAGTGTTCATTTCATGGAGCAGTTTGGCATCAGTGTTTTTGGGGATTCTGAGAAGGGATATTTTGGATCTCATTGACACCTATGGTGACAAAGGAAATATCCTCTGATAAAAAAGGTAGAAAGATGCTTTCTGAGAAAGTTCCTTGTGTTGTTTGAATTCATGTTACCGATTTAACCCTTTCTTTTTATTTAGTAGTTTCCTAACACTGTTTTCCTGGAACCTGCAAAGGGATATTTGGGAACTCATTGAGGCATATGGTGAAGAAGGAAGTATCCTCAGATAAAATCCAGAAAGGAACTTTCTGAGAAACAGCTTTGTGATGTATAGTTTCATCTCACAGAGTTACATCATTCTTTTCATTGAGCAGTTTGATGACACTGTTTTTGTGGAAACTGCAATAGCATATTTGGGAGTGCATGGAAGCCAATGGTGACAAAGGAAATATCCTCAGATAAAAAACAAAAAGAAGCTTTGTGAGAAACTGCTTTATGATGTGTGAATTCACCTCTCTGTGTTACACTGTTATTTTCATCAACCAGTTTGCTAACACTGTTTTCCTAGAATCTGAAAAGGGATATTTGGGAATGCATTGAGGCCTATAGCGAGAAAGGAATTACCTCAGATAAAAACTAGAAGGAACCTTTCTGAGAAACTACTTTGTGACGTGTGATTTCATCTCACAGAGTTATACTACACTTTTTGTTGAACAGTTATATAACACACTTTTCGTGGAATCTGCAATAGGATATTTGAGAGTGCATGGAAGCCTATGATGACAAAGGAAATATCCTCAGATAAAAACCAAAAAGAAGCTTTCTGAGAAACTGCTTTGTGATGTGTGAATTCATCTCACAGAGTTGCACTTTACTTTTCATGGAGCAGTGTGCTAACACTATTTTTGTGTAATCTGCCAAGGGATATTTGAGAGTGCTCTAAGGCCTATGGTGATAAAGGAAATATCCTCAGATAAAAACTAGAGAGAAGCTTTCTGAGAAACACTTTGTGATGTGTTAATTCATCTCACGGAATTACACGATTCTTTTCATGGATCAGTATGGTAGTACTGTTTTTGGTAAATCTGAGAAGGGATATTTTGGATCATATTGAGGCCTATGGTGACAAAGGAAATATCCCTAGAGAGGAACTAGAAAGAATCCTTCTGAGAAAGGTCCTTGTGATGTGTGAATTCATCTCAGAGTTACACTGTTCTTTTCAATGAGCAGTTTGCTAAACAGTTTTCTTGGAATCTGCAATGGGATATTTGGGAGCACATTGAAGCTTATGGTGACAGGAAAATCCTCATTAAAAACTAGAAAAAAGCTTTCTCAGACACCACTTTGTGATGTGATAATACATCTCACAGAGTTACACAATACTTTTCATGGAGCAGTTTGGCAGCACTGTTTTTGGGGAATCTGAGAACAGATATTTTGGATCACATTGAAGCTTCTGGTGACAAAGGAAGTATCCTCAGTTAAAAATTAGAAAGAAGCTTTCCGAGAAAGGTCTTTGTGATGTCTTAGTTCATCTCACAGAGTTACACCATTCTTTTCATGAAGCAGTGTGCCAAAACTGTTTTCAGGGAATATGCAATAGGACATTTGTGAACACATTGAGGCCCATAGTGACAAAGGAAATGTCCTCAGACAAAAACTAGAAAGAAGCTTTCTGAGAAACTACTTTGTGATGTGTGAATTCATCTCACAGAATTTCACCATTCTTTTCAATGAGCAGTTTGATAACACTGTTTTTGTGGAATCTGCTATAGGATATTTGGGAGAGCATTGAAGCCTATGGTGACAAAAGACATATTCTCAGATGAAAACCAAAAGGATGCTTTCTGAGAAACTGCTTTGTGATTTGTGAATTCATGTTACAGAGTTACACGATTCTTTTCATGCAGCAGTTTGGTAGCACTGTTTTTGGGGAATCTGAGAAGGGATATTTTGGATGGCCTTGAAGCCTATGGTGACAAAGGAATTACAATCAGATATTAACTAGAAAGAAACTTCCTGAGAAACTGCTTTGTGATGTGTGAATTCATCTCACAGAGTTACCCTGATATTTTGATTGAGCACTTTCCTAACACTGCTTTCTTGGAGTCTGCAATGGGATACTTCAGAATTCTTTGAGACATATGGTGACAAAGGAAATATCCCCATATAAAAACTTGAAAGAAGCTTTCTGAGAAACCACTTTCTGATGTGCTAATTCATCTCACAAAGTTTCACTATTCTCTTCATGGAACAGTTTCTTAGCAGTGTTTTTGGGAAATCTGAGAAGGGATATTTTGGATCGTATTGAAGCCTATGTTGACAAATTAAGTATCATCAGATAAAAACTAGAAAGAAGCTTTCTGGGAAAGTTTTTTGTGATGTGTGACTTCATCTCATGGAGTAATACCTTTCTTTTCCTGGAGCAGTATGCTAACACTTTTTTCATGGAATCTGCAATGGGATATTCCGGAGCCCTTTGATGCCTACAGTGAAAAGTGAACTTTCCACAGATAAAAAGTAAAAGAAGCCTCCTGTAAAACAGCTTTGTGATGAGTAAATTCATCTTACAGAGTTTCTCCATTATTTTCATTGAGCAGCTTAATAACACAGTTTTCGTGCAATCTGCAATAGGATATTTGGGAGTGCATTGAAGCCTATGGTGACAAAGGAAATATCCACAGATAAAAATCCAAAAAGAAGCTTTCTGTGAAACTTCTTTGTGATGTGTGAACTCATCTCACAGAGTTACACCGTTCTTTTCATTGAGAAGTTTGCTAACACTTTTTTCGATTAATCTGCTATGGGATATTTTGGAGCGCATTGATCCATATGGTGAAAAAGGAAATGTACTCAGATAAAAACTAGAAAGAAGTTTTCTGAGAAACAGCTTTGTGATATGTGAATTCATCTCACAAAGTTACACCATTCTTTTCACGTAACAGTTTGGTAGCACTGTTTTTGGGAAATCTGAGAAGGGATATTTTGGTCACATTGAAGCCTATGGTGACAAAGGAAATATCCTCAATTAAAAACTAGAAGGAAGATTTCTGAGAAACTACTTCATGATGTGTGAATTTATCTCAGATAGTTACACTGTTGGTTTCATTGAACAGTTTGATAACACTGTTTTCGTGGAATCTGCAATAGGATATTTGGGAGAGCACTGAAGCCTATGGTGACAAAGGAAATATCCTCTGACAAAAAACAAAAAGAAGCTTTCTGAGAAACTGTGTTGTGATGTGTGAATTCAACTCACAGATTTACACTTTTCTTTTTATGGAGCAGTGTGCTAACACTATTTTTCTGGAATTCTCCAAAGGGATATTCATGAGCACATTGAGGCAAATGGTGAAAAAGAAAATATCCTCAGATAAAAACTAGAAAGAAGTTTTCTGAGAAAGTTCTTTGTGATGCGTGAATTCATTTCACAGATTTGCACCTTTCTTTTCATGTAGCAGTTTCCTAACACTGTTTTTTTGTAATCAGCAAAGGGATGTCTGTGAGAGCTTTGAGACTTATGGTGAAAAAGTAAATATTCTCACATAAAAACTAGAAAGAAATTTCTTCAGAAACTGCTTTCTGATGTGTAAATTCATCTCACAGACATACACGGTTCTTTCCATTGAGCAGTTTGCTAACACTGTTTTCTTGGAAATTGCAATGGATATTTAGGAGCGAATTGAAGCTTATGGTGATAAAGGAAATATCCTCATATATAAAATAGAAAGAAGCTCTCTGAGAAACCGCTTTGTGATGTGTTAATTCATCTCACGGATTTACACGATCCTTTCCATGGATCAGTTTGCTAAAACTGCTTTCCTGGATTTGCAAAGGGATATTTGGGAGCAAATTGAGGCCTAGAGTGAAAAAGGAAATATCCTCACATAAAAACTAGAAAGAAGCTTTCTGAGAAACTACTTTGTGATGGGTGAATTCATCTCACTGAGTTACATCTTTCTTTTAATTGAGCAGTTTGATAGCACTGTTTTTGGGGAATCTGTAAAGGGATATTCGGGAGCTCATAGAGGCTGATGGTGGCAAAAGAAATACCTTCAAATAGAAACTGGAGGGAAGGTTTTTGAGAAACTGTTTTGTGATGTGTGTATTCACCTCACAGAGATAAATCATTTTTTTGATTGACCAGTTTGGCATCACTGTTTTTGTGGTTTCTGAGAAGGGATATTTGGGAATGCATTGAGGCTGATGGTGGAAAAGTAAATATGCTGCACAGATGAAAGGTAGAAAGGAGCCTTCTGAGAAATTTCTTTCTGATGGGTTAATTCATCTCCCAGAGGTCAAGCATTCTTTTCTTTTCTTTTTTTTTAAATTTATTTATTATTATTATACTTTAAGTTGTAGGGTACATGTGCATAAAGTGCGGGTTTGTTACATATGTATACTTGTGCCATGTTGGTCTGCTGCACCCATCAACTCGTCATTTACATCAGGTATAACTCCCAATGCAATCCCTCCCCCATCCCCCCTCCCCATGATAGGCCCCGGTGTGTGATGTTCCCCTTCCTGAGTCCAAGTGATCTCATTGTTCAGTTCCCACCTATGAGTGAGAACATGCGGTGTTTGGTTTTCTCTTCTTGTGATAGTTTGCTAAGAATGATGGTTTCCAGCTGCATCCATGTCCCTACAAAGGACACAAACTCATCCTTTTTTATGGCTGCATAGTATTCCATGGTGTATATGTGCCACATTTTCTTAATCCAATCTGTCACTGATGGACATTTGGTTTGATTCCAAGTCTTCGCTATTGTGAATAGTGCTGCAATAAACATACGTGTGCATGTGTCTTTATAGCAGCATAATTTATAATCCTTTGGGTATATCCCCAGTAATGGGATGACTGGGTCATATGGTACATCTAGTTCTAGATCCTTGAGGAATGGCCATACTGTTTTCCATAATGGTTGAACTAGTTTACAATCCCACCAACAGTGTAAAAGTGTTCCTATTTCTCCACATCCTCTCCAGCACCTGTTGTTTCCTGACTTTTTAATGATCGCCATTCTAACTGGTGTGAGATGGTATCTCATTGTGGTTTTGATTTGCATTTCTCTGATGGCCAGTGATGATGAGCATTTTTTCATGTGTCTGTTGGCTGTATGAATGTCCTCTTTTGAGAAATGTCTGTTCATATCCTTTGCCCACTTTTTGATGGGGCTGTTTGTTTTTTTCTTGTAAATTTGTTTGAGGTCTTTGTAGGTTCTGGATATGAGCCCTTTGTCAGATGAGTAGATTGCAAAAATTTTCTCCCATTCTGTAGGTTGCCTGTTCACTCTGATGGTAGTTTCTTTTGCTGTGCAGAAGCTCTTTAGTTTAATGAGATCCCATTTGTCAATTTTGGCTTTTGCTGCTGTTGCTTTTGGTGTTTTAGACATGAAGTCTTTGCCCATGCCTATGTCCTGAATGGTACTACCTAGGTTTTCCTCTAGGCTTTTTATGGTATTAGGTCTAACATTTAAGCCTCTAATCCATCTTGAATTAATTTTCGAATAAGGAGTAAGGAAAGAATCCAGTTTCAGCTTTCTACTTATGGCTAGCCAATTTTCAAAGCACCATTTATTAAATAGGGAATCCTTTCCTCATTTCTTGTGTTTGTCAAGTGCGTCAAAGATCAGATGGCTGTAGAGGTGTGGTATTATTTCTGAGGACTCTGTTCTGTTCCATTGGTCTATATCTCTGTTTAGGTACCATTACCATGCTGTTTTGGTTACTGTAGCCTTGTAGTATAGTTTGAAGTCAGGTAGTGTGATGCCTCCAGCTTTGTTCTTTTGACTTCGGATTGTCTTGGAGATGTGGGCTCTTTTTTGGTTCCATATGAACTTTAAAGCAGTTTTTTCCAATCCTGTGAAGAAACTCATTGGTAGCTTGATGGGGATGGCATTGAATCTATAAATGACCTTGGGCAGTATGGCCATTTTCACGATATTGATTCTTCCTATCCATGAGCATGGTATGTTCTTCCATTTGTTTGTGTCCTCTTTGATTTCACTGAGCAGTGGTTTGTAGTTCTCCTTGAAGAGGTCCTTTGCATCCCTTGTAAGTTGGATTCCTAGGTATTTTATTCTCTTGGAAGCAATTGTGAATGGAAGTTCATTCATGATTTGGCTCTGTGTTTGTCTGTTATTGGTGTATAAGAATGCTTGTGATTTTTGCACATTAATTTTGTATCCTGAGACTTTGCTGAAGTTGCTTATCAGCTTAAGGAGATTTTGGGCTGAGACAATGGGGTTTTCTAAATATACAATCATGTCATCTGCAAACAGGGACAATTTGACTTCTTCTTTTCCTAACTGAATACCCCTGATTTCTTTCTCTTGCCTAATTGCCCTAGCCAGAACTTCCAACACTATGTTGAATGGGAGTGGTGAGAGAGGGCATCCCTGTCTTGTGCCAGTTTGAGCAGTTTGTTAACCCTGTTTTTGTGGAATCTACAAACCAATATTCAATGCATAGAGAAGCCTATGGTGAAAAAGGATATATCTTCATATAAAAATTAGAAAGAAGCTTTCTGAGAGACTGTTTTGTGATGGTTGAATTCACCTCACAGGGTTAAATCTTTCTTTTCATTGAGCAATTTGGTAACACTGTTTTTGTGGAACCTGTAATGGGATATGTGGGAGCACATAGAGTCCTAAGGTGAAAGAAGAAAATTCTCCAGGTTAAAACTGGAGAGAAGCTTTCAGAGAAAATCCTTTGTGATTCGTGTATTCATCTCATACAGCTAAACATTTCTGTAGAGGTAGCACTTTGTCATCACTCTTTTTGTGGTGTCTGAGAAGGGATATTTGGGAGCACATTGAAGCATATGGTTTAAAAAGAAATATCCGTATATAAAAACTAGAAAGAAACTTTCTGAGAAACTCCTTTGTGATGTGTAAATTCATCTCACTGAGTTACACTGTTCTTTTCATTGAGCAGTTTGCTAACACTGTTTTCTTGCAATCTGCAATGGGATATTTCAGAGCACATTCAAGCTTATGGTGACAAATTAAATAATTTCATATAAAAACCAGAAAAATGTTTTCTGGGAAACCACTTTGTGATGTACTAACTCATCCCAGAGAGTTATACGACTCTTTTCATGGAGTAGTTTACTAGCAACATTTCTGGAGAATCTGAGAAGGGATATTTTGTATCACATTGAATCCTATGGTGACAAAGGGAATATCCTCATATAAAAACTGTGTTAGTTCACCTCACAGAGTTACACCTTTCTTTTCTGGAGGACTTTGCCATCACTGTTTTCGTGGAATCTGCAAAGGGATATTTGGGATCGCATTGAGGCCTATAGTGAAAAAGGAAGTATCCTCAGTTTAAAAACAATAAAGAAACTTTCTGAGAAACTTCTTTGTGATGTTTGAATTCATCTCACAGAGTTGCACGACTCTCTTTATGGAGCAGTTTGGTAGCACTGTTTTTGGGGAAACTGAGAAGGGATATTTTGGATTGCATTGAAGCCTTTGGTGACAAAGGAATTATCCTCAGATAAAAGCTAGAAAGAAGCGTTCTGAGAAACTTGTTTGTGATGTGTGAATTTACCTCACAAGGTTACAGCTTTCCTTTCATGGAGCAGTTTGCTAACAATGTTTTTGTGGAATATGCAAAGGGATATTTGGGAGCGTATTGAGACCTATGGTGAAAAAGGAAACATCCTCAGATAAAAACTAGAAAGAAATTTTCTGAGAAACCACTTTGTGATGTGTGAAATCCTCTGATAGCGTTACACCATTATTTTCTTTTTTTTTTAAAATTTATTTATTATTATTATACTTTAAGTTGTAGGGTACATGTGCATAACGTGCAGGTTTGTTACATATCTATACTTGTGCCTTGTTGGTGTGCTGCACCCATCAACTCATCATTTACATCAGGTATAACTCCCAATGCAATCCCTCCCCCCTCCCCCCTCCCCATGATAGGCCCCGGTGTGTGATGTTCCCCTTCCTGAGTCCAAGTGATCTCATTGTTCAGTTCCCACCTATGAGTGAGAACATGCGGTGTTTGGTTTTCTGTTCTTGTGATAGTTTGCTAAGAATGACGGATTCCAGCTGCATCCATGTCCCTACAAAGGACACAAACTCATCCTTTTTTATGGCTGCATAGTATTCCATGGTGTATATGTGCCACATTTTCTTAATCCAATCTGTCACTGATGGACATTTGGGTTGATTCCAAGTCTTTGCTATTGTGAATAGTGCTGCAATAAACATACGTGTGCATGTGTCTTTATAGCAGCATAATTTATAATCCTTTGGGTATATCCCCAGTAATGGGATGGTGGGGTCATATGTATGGTACATCTAGTTCTAGATCCTTGAGGAATGGCCATACTGTTTTCCATAATGGTTGAACTAGTTTACAATCCCACCAACAGTGTAAAAGTGTTCCTATTTCTCCACATCCTCTCCAGCACCTGTTGTTTCCTGACTTTTTAATGATCGCCATTCTAACTGGTGTGAGATGGTATCTCATTGTGGTTTTGATTTGCAATTCTCCGATGGCCAGTGATGATGAACATTGAAATATCCTCAGGTAAAAACTAGAAAGAAGCTTTCTGAGAGACTGCTTTGTAATGTGCAAATTTAACTCACAGAGTTACACTGTTGTTTTCATTGAGCAGTTTGCTAACACTATTTTCTTGGAATCTGCAATGGAATAGTGCAGATCGCATTGAAACTCATGGTGACAAAGGAAATATCCCCATATAATAATTAGAAAGAAGCTTTCTGAGAAAACTGCTTTGTGATGTGTTAATTTATCTCACAGAGTTACAGGGTTCTTTTCATAGATCAGTTGGGAAGAACTGTTTTTGAGGAACCTGAGAAGGGATATTTTGGATTGCATTGAAGCCTATGGTGACAAAGGAAATATCCTCAGATAAAAACTAGAAAGAAGCTTTCTGAGAAAGTTCTTTGTGATGTGTGAATTCACCTCACAGTGTTACAACTTTCTTTTCATGGAGGGGTTTGATAACTCTGCTTTCGTGGAATTGGCAAAGGGATATCTGGGAGCACAATGAGGCCTATACTGAAAAAGGAAATATTCTCAGATAAAAACTAGAAAGAGTCACTCTGAGAAACTGCTCTGTGATGTGTGAATTAATCATACAGAGTTACACTATTCGTTTAATGGAGCAGCTTGATAACACTGCTTTCGTGGATTCTGCAATAGAGTAATTTGGAGAGTATTGAAGCCTATGGTGATGAAGGAAATATCCACAGATGAAAACCAAAAAGAAGCTTTCTGTGAAACAGCTTTGTGATGTGTGAAATCATCTTACAGAGTTACACCGTTCTTTTCATTGAGAAGTTTGCTAACACGTTTTCCATGGAATCTGCAATGGGCTATTCCAGAGCACATTGAGGAATATAGTGAAAAAGAAATATCCTCTCTTAAAAACTAGAAAGAAGCTATCTGAAAAACAGCCTTGGATGTGTGAATTAATCTCACAGAGTTACACGTATCTTTTCATAGAGTAGTTTTGTACCACTCTTTTTGTGGAATCTGAGAAGGGATACTTTGAATAGCATTGAAGCCTATAGTGACAAAGGAAATACCCTCAGATCAAAACTAGAAAGAAGATTTCTGAGAAACTGCTTTGTGATGTGTGAATTCATCTCACAGATTTACATGACTCTTTTCTTGGAAGAGTTTTCTAACACTGTTTTCGGGAATCTACAATAGAATATTTGGGAGTGCATTGAAGCCTATATTGACAAAGGAAATATCCTCTGACAAAAATCAAAAAGAAGCTTTCTGAGAAACATTTTTGTGATGTGTGAATTCACCTCACAGATTTACACCTTTCTTTTCATGGAACACTTTTCTAACACTTTTTTTGTGGAATCCACAAAGGGATATTCGAGAGAGCATTGAGACCTAAGGTGAAAAAGGTAATATAATCAGATGAATATTAGAAAGAATCTTTCTGAGAAAGTGCTTTGTGATTTGTGAATTTATCTCACAGAGTTACTCGACCCTTTTCATGGAACAGTTTTATAGAGTTATTTTTGGGATAGGATATATCAGATCGCATTGAAGCCTATGGTGACAAAGGAAATATCCTCAGATAAAAACTGGAAAGATTTCTGCGAAACTGCTTTGTGATGTGTGAATTCATCTCACAGAGTTACACCTTTATTTTCTTGCAGTAATTTGCTAACACTGATTTCATGGAATCTGCCATAGGATATTTGGGGGTGCATCGCAGCCTATGGTGACAAAGTAAATCTCCTCAGACAAAAACCAACAACAAACTGCAATGGGATATTTTGGAGCACATTGAAGCTTATGTGACAAATGAAATATCCTCAGGTAAAAACTAGAAAGAAGCTGTCTGAGAAACTGCTTTGTGATTTCTGAATTCAACTCACAGAGCTACACGATCCTTATCATGAAGCAGTTTATTAGCCCTGTTTTAGGGGAAGGTATATTTTGGATTGTATTGAAGCCTATGGTGACAAAGGAAATATCCTCAGAGAAAAGCTGGAAAGAAGATTTCTGAGAAAGTTCTTTGTGATGAGTGAATTCATCTCATAGAGTTATACCTTTCTTTTCATGGAGCCATTTTCTAACACTGTTTTCGTTGAATTTGCAAAGGGATATTTGGGAATGCATTGAGGCTTATGGTGAAAAGCTAAATATCTTCACATAAAAACTAGAAAGAAGCTTTCTGAGAATCTGCTTTGTGTATTGTGAATTCCTCTCAGAGTGTTACACTGTTTTTTCATTGAGCAGTTTGCTAACACTCTTTTCATGGAATCTGCAAAAAGATATTTGAATGTGCATTGAGGCCTAAAGTGAAAAAATAAATATGCTCAGATGAAAAATATAAAGAAGCTTTTCTGAGAAATTGTTTTGTGATGTGTGAAAACATCTCACAGAGGTACACGATTGTTTTCATGGATCGCTTTGGTAGCACTGTGTTTGTGGAATCTGAGAAGGGATAATTTGGATCACGTTGAAGCCTATGGTGACAAAGGAAATATCCTCAGATAAAAACCAGAAAGAAGCATTCTGAGAAAGTTCTTCATGATGTGCAAATTAATCTCACAGAGTTACAGCTATCTTTTCATGGAGCAGTTTGCTAACTCTGTTTTTGTGGATTCTGCTAAGGAATATATGGGAGCACATTGAGGTATATGGTGAAAAAGGAAATATCCTGAGATAAAATCAAGAAAGAATCTTTCTGAGCAACTGTTTTTTGATGTGTGAATTCAACTCATGGTGTTATACTGTGAGCGGTTTTCTAATACTGTTTTATTGGAATCTGGAATGGGATATTTTGGAGCATATTGATGCTTATGGTGACATAGTAAATATCCTCATAGAAAAAGTAGAAATAAACATTCTGAGAAACCGACTTGTGATGTGTTACTTCATCTCACAGAGTTACATGATTCTTTTCATGGATCAGTTTGGTACTACTGTTTTTGGGGAATCTGAGAAGGGATATTTTGGACTGCATTGAAGCCTATGGTGACAAAAGAAATCTCCTCAGACAAAAAACTAGAAAGAAGCTTTCTGAGAAATTTCTTTGTGATGTATGAATTCACCTCACAGAGTTACACAATTCTTTCAAAGGAGCAGTTTGGTAGCACTGTTTTTGGGAAATCTGAGAAGGGATATTTCAGATCGCACTTAAGTCTATGTTGACAAAGGAAATACCCTCAGATAAAAACTACAAAGAAGCGTTCTGAGAAAGTTCTTTGTGATGTGTGAATTCATCACACAGTTAAACCTTTCTTTTCATGAAGACGTTTGTTAACACTGTTTTCGTGGAATCTTCAAAGGTATATTTGGGAGCTCATTGAGGCCTATGGTGAAAAATTAAATATCCTCAGATAAAATTAGAAAGAAGCTTTCTGAGAAACTGCTATGTGATGTGTGAATTCATCTCACAGTGTTACATGGTTATTTTCCTTGAGCAGTTTGCTAACACTGTTTTCATGGAATCTGCAAGGGGACATTTGGGACGGCATTGATGACAATAGTGAAAAAGGAGATATCCTCACATAAAAACTAAAAACAAGCTTTCTGAGAAACTGCTTTGTGATGTGTGAATTTATCTCACAGGGTTACACCTTTCTTTTCATTGAGCTCTTTGAAAACACTATTTTTGTGGAATCTGCAAAGGGATATTTGGGAGCACATTGAGGCCTGTGGTGAAAAAGGAAATATCCTCAGATAAAATCGAGAGAGAAGCTTTCTGAGAAACTGATTTTTGATGTGTGAATTCATCTCATAGTGTTACACTGTTCTTTTCACTGAACAGTTTGCTGACACTATTTTCTTGGAATCTCCCATGGGATATTTCAGAGCACTTTGAAGCTTATGGTGACAAATGAAATATCCTCAGACAAAAACTAGAAAGAAGCTTTCTGAGAAACTGCTTTGTTATTTGTGAATTCGTTTCAGAGGTTTACAAGATTCTTTTCATGGAGCAGTCTGGTAGCATTGTTTTTGGGGAATCTGAGAAGGGATATTTTGGATTGCTTTGAAGCCTATGTTGACAAAGGAGATGAAAACTAGAAAGAAGCATTCTGAGAAAGTTCTTCTGTGATGTATGAATTCATCTCCCAGAGTTACACTGTTCTTTTCATGGAGCACTGTGTTAACACTGTTTTCATATAATCTGGAAAGAGATATTTGGGAGTGTATTGAGGAATATAGTGACAAAGGAAATATCCTCACAAAAAAAGCAGAAAGGAACTTTCTGAGAAACTGCTTTTTGATGTGTGAATTCATCTCACAGAGTTACACTGTTCTTTTCATTGAGCATTTGCTAATACTGTTCTCATGTAATCTGCAATGGTATACTTCACAGTGCATTGAAGCTTATGGTGGCAAAGTAAATAAGCTCAGATACAAACTACAAAGAAGCTTTCTGAGAAACTGCCTTGTGACGTGTGAATTTATCTCACACCGTTACACTGTTCTCTTCATTGAGCTGTTTGGAAACACTGTTTTTGTGAAATCTGCAAAGGGATATTTGGGAGCACATTGAGGCTTATGGTGAAGAAGGAAATACCCTCAGACACAAACTAGAAAGAAGCTTTCTAAGAAACTGCTTTTTGATGTGTGAATTCATCTCATAGAGTTTCATTGTTCTTTTCATTGAGCAGTTTGCTAACACTGTTTTCTTGGAATCTGCAATGGGATATTTTGTAGTGCATTGAAGATTATGGTGACAAATGAAATATCCTCAGACAAAAACTGGAAAGAAGCTTCCTGAGAAACTGCTTTGTGATTTTTGAATTCATCTCACAGAGTTACACGATTCTTTTCATGGATCAGTTTGGTAGCACTGTTTTGGGGGAATCTGAGAAGGTATATTTGGGATTGCATTGAAGTCTATGGTGACAAAGGAAACATCCTCACCTGAAAACTAGAAGGAAGCTTTCTGGCGAGGTACTTTGTGATGTGTGAATTCGTCTCACAATGTTACAACTTTCTTTTCATGGAACTGTTTGCTATCACTCCTTTCATGGAATCTGCAAGGGGATATTTGGGAGTGCATTGAGGAGTACAGTGAAAAACTAAATATCCTCAGATAAAAACTAGAAAGAAGCATTCTGAGAAACTGCCTTGTGATATGTGAATTCATCTCTCAGATTTACACTGTTCTTTTCATGAAACAGTTTGTTAACACTGTTTTAGTGGAATCTGCAAATGGGGTATTTGGGAGAGCTTTGAGGCCTACAGTGAAAAAACAAATATCCTCAGATAAAAACTAGAGAAAAGCTTTTTGAGAAACTGCTTTGTGACGTATGAATTCATCTCACAGATTTACACCATAATTTTCATTGAGCTGTTTGATAACACTGTTTTTGTTGGAATCTGCAATAGGATATTTGGGATTGCATTGATGCCTGTGATGACAAACGAATTATCCCCAGACAAAAACCAAAAAGAAGCTTTCTGTGAAACTGCTTTGTGATGTGTGAATTCATCTCACAGAGTTACACCTTTCATTTCATGGAGCAGTTTGGTAGCACTGATTTTGGGGAATATGGAAAAGGATAGTTTGGATGTCATTGAAGCATAGGGTGACAAAGGAAATATCCTCAGAAAAAAACTAGAAAGAAGCTTTCTGGCAAACTTCTTTGTGATGTGTCTATTCATCTCACAGAGTAACACCTTTCATTTCATGTAGCCGTTTGCAAACACTGTTTTCGTGGAATCTAGAAAGGGATATATGGGGGCGAGTTGAGGCCTGTCATGGAAAGGAAATATCCTCATATAAAAAGTAGACAGAATCTTTGTGAGAATCTGCTTATGCGTGAATTCGTCTCACAAAGTTACACTGTTCTTGTCATTGAGCAGTTTGGTAACACTCTTTCCTTGGAATCTGCAAGGGGATATTTTCGAGTGCATTGAAGCTTATTTTTACAAAGGAAATATTCTCATATAAAGACTAGAGAAACGGCTTTTTGATGTGTTACTTCATCTCACAGAGTTACATGATTGTTTTCATAAACCAGTTTTGTAGAACTGCTCTTGTGGAATCTGTGAAGGGATATTCGTGAGTGCAATGAGGAATATGGAGAAAAATGAAATATCCTCATAAAAAAATAAGAAAGAAGATTTCTCTGAAACTGCTTTGTGATGTGTGGATTCATCTTACAGAGTTACACTGTTGTTTTCATTGAGAAGTTTGCTAACAATTTTTTCATGGAATCTGCAACTTGATACTTCAGGGAGCATTGAGGACTATGGAGAAAAAGGAAACATCCTCTGATAAAAACTAGAAAGAAACTTTCTGAGAAACTAGTTTCTGATGTGTGTATTCCCCTCACAGAGTTACACCTTTCGTTTCATTGAGCAGTTTGCTAACAATGTTTCTGTGGAATCTGCAAAGTTGTATTTGGGAGCACATTCAGGCCTACAAGGAAAAAGGAAGTTTCCTCAGATAAAAACTAGAAAGAAGCTTTCTGAGAAAGTTTGTTGTGATGTGTGAATTCATCTCACAGGGTTACACCTTTCTATTCATGGAGCAGTGTGCTAACACTGTTTTCGTGGAAAATGCAATGGGATATTTCGGAGCATATTGAGGCCTATTGTGAAAAAGGAAATATCCTCAGATACAAACTAGAAAGAAGCTTTCTGAGAAACTGCTTTGTGATGTGTGAATTCATCTCACAGAGTTATACTGTTCTTTTCACTGAGCAGTTTGCTAACTCTGTTTTCTTGGAATCCCCAATGGGATATCTCGGAGTACATTGAAGTATATGGTGATAAATGCAATATCCTCAGACAAAAACCAAAAAGAAGTGTTCTGTGAGACTGCTTTGTGATGTGGGAATTCATCTCACAGAGTTGCACCTTTCCTTGCATGGCACAGTTTGGTAGCACTGTTTTTGGATTGCACTGAAGCCTGTGGTGATAAAGGAAATATCCTCAGAAAAAAACTAGAAGGAAGATTTTTGATAAACTTTTTTGTGAGGTGTGTATACATCTCACAGAGTAACACCTTTCTTTTCATGGAGTAGTTTGCCAGTAGTGTTTTCGTGGAATCTACAAAGGGATATTTGGGAGCAAGTAGAGGCCTGTGGCAAAAAAAGGAAATATCCTCAGATAAAAACTAGAAAGAAGCTTTGTAAGCAACTACTTTGTTATTTGTGAATTCATCTCACAGAGATACATGATTCTTTTCATGGAGCAGTTTTGTAGCACTGTTTTTGGGGAATCTGAGTATGGATATTTTCGATTGCATTGAAGCTTAAGGTGACAAAAGAAATATCCTCAGATAAAAACTAGAAAGAAGCTTTCTGAGAAAGTTCTTTTTGACGTGTGAATTCATCTCACAGAGTTACACTTTTGTTTCATGGAGCAGATACCAACACTGTTTTCATGGAATCTGCAATAGGATATTTGGGAGCACACTGAAGCCTATGGTGACAATGAAAATATCCTTAGGAAAAATAAAAAAGGAAGCTTTCTGAGAAAGTGCCTTGTGATGTGTGAATTCATCTCACAAATTTAAAACTTTATTTTCATGCAGGAGTTTACTGACATTGTTTTTGTGGAATCTGTAAAGGGATATTCCTGTGTGCCTTGAGGAATATGGCGAAAAAGTGAATATCCCAAGATAAAAACCAAAAAGCAGCTTTCTGAGAAACTGCTTTGTGATGTGTGAATTCATCTCCCAGAGTTACACTGTTCTTTTCAGTGAGCAGTTTGGTAACACTGTTTTCTTGGAATCTCAATGGGATATTTCGGAGCGCATTGAAGCTTATAGTGACAAAGGAAACTTCCTCAGACAAAAACTAGGAAGAAGCTTTCTGCGAAACTGCTTTGATATGTGTTAATTCATCTCACAGAGTTACACCTTTCTTTTCATGCGGCGGTTTGGTAGCATCCTTTTTGGGGAATCAGAGAAGGGATAGTTTGACTCACATTGAATCCTATGATGACAAAGGAAATATCCTTAGTAAAAACTAGAAAGAAGCTTTCTGAGAGACGTCTTGGTGATGTTTGAATTCATTACACAGAGTTACACCTTTCTTTCCATGGAGCAGTTTGCTAACACTGTTTTCGTGTAATCTACAATTGGATACATGAGAGTGCATTGAGTCCTACAGTGAAAAATCAAATATTCTCACATAAAAACTGGAAAGTATCTTCCTGAGAACCCGCTTTGTGATGTGTGAATTCATCTCACAAAGTCAAACTGTTCTTTTCATTGAGCAGTTTTCTAACACTGTTTTCATGGAATCTGCAATGGGATATTCAGGAGCGCAGTTAGGAATATGGTGAAAAAGGAAATAGCCTCAGATAATAACTAGAAAGAAGCTTTCTGAGAAACTGCTTTGTGATGCATGATTCATCTCAGAGAGTTACAATGTTGTTCTCATTGAGCAGTTTGCTAACATTGCTTTTTGGAATCTACAATTGGGTATTTCACAGCGCATTGAAGCTTATGGTGACAAAGGAAATATCCTCATATACAAACTAGATAGAAGTTTTCTGAGAAATTCCTTTGTGACTTGCGAATTTATCTCATAGAGTTTCACAATTCTTTTCATCAAGCAGTTTAGTAGCACTATTTTTGTGGAATTTGAGATGTGATATTTTGGACCGCTTTGAAGACTATGGTGAAAAAGGAAACATCATCAGATAAAAACTACAAAGAATCTTTCTGAGAAACTTCTTTGTGATGTGTGTATTCATCTCACAGAGTAGCATGATTTTTGTCTTGGAGCATTTTGGTAAAATTGTTTTCACGGAATCTCAAATAGGATATTTGGGAGCACATTGAAGCCTATGGTGGCAAAGGAAATATCCTCAGACAAAAACCAAAAAGAAGCATTCTTAGAAAATGCTTTGTGATGTGTGAATTAGTCTCACAGATTTACACCATTTTTTTCATGGAACAGTTTGCTGACACTATTTTCATGGAATCTGAAAGGGCATATTCACGAGCTCAATGAAAACTGTAGTGAAAAAGGAAATATCCTCAGACAAAAACTAGAAAGAAGCTTTCTATGAAGCTGCTTTCTGACTTGTGAATTCATCTCATAGATTTACATGATTCTTTTCATGGAACAGCTTGATAACACTGTTTTTGGGAATCTGATAAGGGATATTTTGGATCACATTGAAGCCTATGGTGACAAAAGAAATATTCTCAGATAAAAACTAGATAGAAGCTTTCTGAGAAACTGATTTGTGATGTGTGTATTCACCTCAAAGAGTAGCATGATTCTTTTCTTGGAGCAGTTTGCTAAAACACTTTTTTCTTGGAATCCACAATGGGGTATTTCAGAGCTCATTGAAGCTTATGGTGACTTCTCAGTGAAATAAAAGAGGACACAAACAAATGGAAGAACATTTCATGCTTATGGATAGGAAGAATCAATATTGTGAAAATGGCCATACTGCCCAAGGTCATTTAACGATTCATTGCCATCTCCATCAAGCTACTAATGACTTTCTTCACAGAATTGGAAAAACTGCTTTAAAGTTCATTTGGAACCAAAAAAGGGCCAAATTGCCAAGTCAATCCTAAGTCAAAAGATCAAAGCTAGAGGCATCATGCTGCCTGACTTCAAACTACACTACAAGGCTACAGTAACCAAAACAGCATGGTACTGGTACCAAAACAGAGATATAGACCAATGGAACAGAACAGAGTCCTCAGAAATAATACCACACATCTACAGCCATCTGATCTTTGACAAACGTGAGAGAAACAAGAAATGGGGAAAGGATTCCCTTTTTAATAAATGGTGCTGGGAAAATTGGCTAGCCATTAGCAGAAAGCTGAAACTGGATCCTTTCCTTACTCCTTATACAAAAATTAATTCAAGATGGATTAGAGACTTAAATGTTAGACTTAATACCATAAAAACCCTAGAAGAAAACCTAGGTAATACCATTCAGGACATAGGCATGGGCAAGAACTTCATGTCTAAAACACCAAAAGCAATGGCAACAAAAGCCAAAATTGACAAATGGGATCTAATTAAACTAAAGAGCTTCTGCACAGCAAAAGAAACTATCATCAAAGTGAACAGGCAACCTACAGAATGGGAGAAAATTTTTGCAATCTACTCATCTGACAAAGGGCTCATATCCAGAACCTACAAAGAACTCAAACAGATTTACAAGAAAAAAACCTCATCAAAAAGTGGGCAAAGGATATGAACAGATACTTCTCAAAAGAAGACATTTATACAGCCAAAAGACACATGAAAAAATGCTCACCATCACTGGCCATCAGAGAATGCAAATCAAAACCACAATGAGATACCATCTCACATGTTAGAATGGCAATCATTAAAAAGTCAGGAAACAACAGGTGCTGGAGAGGATGTGGAGAAATAGGAACACTTTTACACTGTTGGTGGGATTGTAAACTAGTTCAACCATTATGGAAAACAGTATGGCGATTGCTGAAGGATCTAGAACTAGAAACACCATATGACCCAGCCATCCCATTACTGGGGATATACCCAAAGGATTATAAATCATGCTGCTGTAAAGACACATGCACACATATGTTTATTACGGCAAAATTCACAATAGCAAAGACGTGGAATCAACGCAAAAGTCCATCAGTGACAGACTGGATTAAGAAAATGTGGCACATATACACCATGGAATACTATGCAGCCATAAAAAAGGATGAGTTTGTGTTCTTTGTAGGGACATGGATGCATCTGGAAACCATCATTCTCAGGAAACTATCACAAGAACAGAAAACCAAACACCACATGTTCTCACTCATAGGTGGGAATTGAACATTGAGATCACTTGGACTCAGGAAGGGGAACATCACACACCAGGGCCTATTATGGGGAGGGGAGAAGGGTGATGGATAACAATGGGAATTATACTTGAGGTAAATGAAGAGTTGAAGGCTGCTGACAAGTTGATGGGTGCAGCACACCAACATGGCACATGTATACATATGTAACAAACCTGCACGTTGTGCACATGTACCCTAGAACTTAAAATATAATAAAAAGTAAAAAAAATTAATAAATAAAATACTACTTGTGGCACTGGACTAGGAATGGGGGATACAGTACTGAACAAAGCCAAAAAAAAAAATAAATAAAAAAGAAAGGAAATATCCTAATATAAAAACTAGAAAGAAGGTTTCTGAGAAATTTCTTTGTGTTGTGTTAATTCATCTCACAGAGTTACCAATTTTTTTTCCATGGAGCAGTTTGTTAGCACTGTTTTTGGTAATATGAGTGGCGATACTTTGAATCACATTGTAGCGCATGGTAGCAAAGAAAATATCCTCAGATAAAAACTAGAAAGAAACTTCTATGTGATGTGTGAATTCATCTCACAGAGTTACACTGTTCTTTTCATTGAGCAGTCTGCTAACACTATTTTCATGGAATCTACAGTAGGATATTTGGGAGCACATTGAAGCCTGTGGTGACAAAGGAAATGTCCTCAGATAAAAACAGAAAAGAAGGTTTCTGAGAAACTGCTTTGTGATGTGTCAATTTTTGCCACAGAGTTGCACTGTTCATTTCACTGAGTAGCTTGTTAACACTGTTTTCATGGAAACTGCAATGCGATATTTTAGAGCACAATGAAGTTTATGTTGGCAAAGGAAATATCCTCAGACTAAAACTAGAAAGAAGTTTCTGGCAAACTGCTTTCTAATTTGTGAATTCATCTCACAGACTTACAATTTCCTTTCATGGAACAGTTTGTTGGCACTGTTTTTGGAGAATCTGAGAAGGGACATTTTCTATCTCATTGAAGCCAATAGTGCTAAGGGAAATATCCTCATGTAAAAAATAGAAAGCTTTCTGAGAAACTGCTTTGTGATGTGTGTATTCATCTCACAGAGTAGCATGATTCTTTTCTTGGAGCAGTTTGTTAAAACTGTTTTCATGGAATCTACAATTGGATATTTGGGAGCACATTGAAGCCTATGGTGACCAAGGAAATATCCTCAGACAAAAAACCAAAACGCAGCTTTATTAGAAACTGCATTGTAATGTGTGAATTCATCTCACAGATTTACACCTTTCTTTCTGTGGAACAGTTCCCTAACACTACTTTTGTGGAATCTCCAAAGGGATATTCACGAGTGCAATGAAGCCTGTGGTGAAAAAGGAAATATCCTCAGACAACAACTAGAAAGAACCTTTCTATGAAAATGCTTTCTGATTTGTGAAAACATCTCACAGATTTATGCAATTCTTTTCATGGAGCATTTTGGTAGCACTGTTTTTGGAGAATCTGAGAAGGGCTACTTTGGATCACATTGAAGCCTATGGTAACAAAGGGAATATTCTCAGATAAAAACCAGATAGAAGCTTTCTGAGAAACTACTTTGTGATGTGTGTATTCATCTCACAGAGTAGCATGATTTTTTTTGGAGCAGGTTGCTGAAACTGTTTTCCTGAAATCTGTAAAGTAATACTCGGGAGCGCATTGAGGAATATGGTGAAAAACGAAATATCTTTAGGTTAAAAACTAGAAAGAAGCGTTCTGAGAAAGAGTTTTGTGATGTGAGAATTCATCTCACAGAGTTACACCACACTTTTCATGAAGCAGTTTTGTAGCACTGTTTTTGGGGAACTTGAGAAGGGACATTTTGAATTGCATTGAAGCCCATGGTGACAAAGGAAATAACCTCAGATAAAAACTAGAAATAAGCTTTCTGAGAAACTGCTTTGTGATGTGTGAATTCATCTCAGAGATTTACACCTTTCTTTTCTTGGAGCAGTTTGCTAACACTATTTTCGTGGAATGTGCAAAGGGATATTAGCGAGCTAATTGAGGACTTTTTTGAAAAAGGAAATATCCTCAGGAAAAAAACTAGGAAGAAGCTTTCTGAGAAACTTTTTTGTGAAAGTCTTTTGTGATATGTTAATTTATCTCACAGAATTACCCATTTTTTTTCATGGAGCAGTTTGTTAGTACTAGTTTTGTGGAATATGAGAAGGGATATTTTGGATCGCATTGAAGCCCATGGTAACAAATGAAATATGAAATATCCTCAGATCAAAACTAGAAAGAAGTATTCTGAGAAACTTCTTTGGGATGTGTGAATTCATCTCATAGAGTTACTCTGTTCTTTTCTTTGTGCAGTCTGCTAACACTCTTTTCATGGAATCTCCAATAGGATATTTGGGAGCACATTGAAGCCTATGGTGACAAAGGTAATATCTTCAGATAAAAACGGAAAAGAAGCTTTCTGAAAATCTGCTTTGTGATGTGTCAATTTGTGTCACAGAGTTACACCGTTCTTTTCATTGAGCAGTTTGCTAACACTATTTTCCAGGAATCTGCTAGGGAATATATTGGAGTGCATTGATGCTTTCAGTGACAAAGGAAGTATCCTCAGACAAAAACTAGAAAGAAGCTTTCTAACAAACTGCTTTCTAATTTGTGAATTCATCTCACTGAGTTACACAATTCTTTTCCTGGAGCAGTTTAGTAGCTCTGTTTTTGGGAATTGAGAAGGGATACTTTGGATCACATGGAAGCCTATGGTGAAAAAGGAAATATCCTCAGATAAAAACTGGAAAGAAACTTTCTGAGAAACTTCTTTATGATGTGTGAATTCATCTCACAGAGGAACATGATTCTTTTTTTGGAGCAGTTTGGTAAAACTGTCTTTGTGGAATCTACAGTTGGATATCTTGGAGTGCATTGAAGCCTATGGTGACCAAGGAAATATCCTCAGACAAAAAAAACCAAAAAGAACCTTTCTGAGAAACTGCTTTGTGATGTGTGAATTCATCTCACAGGATTAAACCTTTCTTTTCAGGGAGCAGTTTCCTAACACTATTTTCGTGGAATCTGCAAAGGGATATTCACAAGTGCAATGAGACCTATAGTGAAAAAGAAATATCCTCAAACAAAAACTAGAAAGAAGATTTCTATGAAAAAGCTTTCTGATTTGTGAATTCATCTCACAGATTTACATGATTCTTTTCATGAAGCATTTTGGTACCACTGTGTTTGGAGAATCTGAGAAGGGCTACTTTTGATGGCATTGAAGCCTATGGTGAGAAAGGGAATATTGTCAGATAAAAACTAGATAGAAGCTTTCTGAGAAACTGCCTTGTGATGTACGTATTCATCTCCCAGAGTAGCACGATTCTTTTCTTAGAACAGGTTGCTAAAACTCTTTTTGTGGAATCTGCAAAGTGATATTTCAGAGCGCATTGAGGAATATAGTGAAAAAGGAAATATCCTCACATAAAAACTAGAAAGAAGCTTTCTGAGAAACAGTTTTGTGATTTGAGAATTCATCTCACAGAGTTACACCACACTTTTTATGCATCTGTTTGGTAGCACTGTTTTTGGGGAATTTGAGAAGGGATATTTTGAATGCATTGAAGCCTATGTTGGCAAAGGAAACAACCTCAGATAAAAACTACAAAGAAGCTTTCTGAGAAACTGCTTTGTGATGTGTGAATTCATCTCAGAGAGTTACACCATTCTTTTCATAGAGCAGTTTTATAACACTGTTTTCATGGAATCTGCACTAGGATGTTTGGGAGCACATTGAAGCCTATAGTGACAAATTAAATATCTGCAGATTAAAACAGAGAAGAAACATTCTGTGAAAGTGTTTTGTGATGTGTCAATTTATCTCACAGAGCAACACTGTTCTTGTCATTGAGAATTTTGCTAACACTGTTTTCTCACAATCTGTAATGGGATATTTCAGAGCACATTGAAATTTATGGTGACAAAGGAAATATCCTCAGACAAAAATTAGAGAGAAGATTTCTGAGAAACTGCTTAGTGATGTGTTAATTCTGCTCACAGAGTTATAACCTCTTTTCATGGAGCGGTTTGCTAACACTATTTTCATGGAATCTGCAATAGAATAGGCCAGAGTGCATTGAAGCATACAGTGAAAAAGGAAATATCCTCATATTAAAATTAGAAAGAAATTTTCTGAGAAACCACTTTGTGATGTGTTCTTTCATCTCACAGAGGTACACATTCATTTTCATGTATCAGATTGCAGCAGTGTTTTTGAGGTATCTGAGAAGGAATATTTTGGATCTCATTGAAGCCTATGGTGACAAAGGAACTATTTTCAGATAAAATGTATAAAGAATGTTTCTGAGAAAGTTCTTTGTGATGTGGGAATTAATCTCACAGAGTTAAACCTTTCTTCTCATGGACCAGTTTGATAACACTGTTTTCGTGGAGTCTGCAGTAGGATATTTGGGAGTGCATTGAATCCTATGGTGACAAAGGAAATATCTTCAGATAAAAACCAAAAAGAAGATTTCTGTGAAACGGTTTGTGAGGTGTGAATTCACCTCACAGAGTTACACTGTTCTTTTCATTGAGAAGTTTGCTAAAAATTCTTTCATTTATTCTGCAATGGGATATTCAAGAGCGCATTGAGGAATACGGTGAAAAGGTAAAAATCCTCAGATAAAAACTAGAAAGAAGTTTTCTAAGAAACTGCATTGTGATATGTGAATTCATCGCACAGAGTTAGACTGTTCTTTTCATGGAACAGTTTGGCAGCACTGTTTTTGGGGAATCTGAGAGGGGATATTTTAGATCACATTGAGGCCAGTGATGACAGAGGTAATCCCCTCAGATAAGAACTAGCAAGAAGGTTTCTGAGAAAGTTCTTTGTGATGTGTGAATTCATCTCACAGGATTACACCTTTCTTTCATGGAGCAGTTTGCTAACACTGTTTTTCAGGAATCTGCAAAGGGATATTTGGGAGGGCATTGTGAATTATGGTGAAAAAGGAAATATCCTCAGATAAAAACTGGAAAGAAACTTTCTGAGAAACAGCTTTGTTATGTGTGAATTCCTCTCACAGATATACACCTCTATTTTCATGGAGCAGTTTGGTAGCACAGTTTTTGGGGAATCTGAGAAGGGATATTTTCAATTGCATTGAAGCCTATGGTGACAAAGGAAATAGCCTCAGACAAAAACTAGAAAGCAGTTTTGTGAGGAAGCTCTTTGTGACGTGTGAATTCGTTTCACAGAGTTACACCTTTCTTTTCATGGAGCAGTTTTCTAACACTGTTTTCGTGGAATCTGCAAAGGGATATTTGGGAGTGCACTGAGGCCTATAGTGAGATAGGAAATACCCTCAGATACAAAAGAGAAAGAAGCATTCTGAGAAACCGCTTGGTGATGTGTGAATTCCTCTCACAGAGTTACATGAGTCTTTTCATGGGTCATTTGGTAGCACTGTTTTTGGGGAATCTGAGAAGGCATAATTTGGAATGCACTGAAGCCTGTGTTGACAAAGGAAATATCCTCAGAAAAAAACTACAGAGAAACATTCTGAGAAAGTCCTTTGTGATGTGTGAATTCATCTCACAGAGTTACACCATTCTTTTCATAGATCAGTTTGATCACACTGTTTTTTGAAATCTGCAATAGGATATTTGGGAGTGCATTGAAGCCAATGTTGACAAAGGCAATGTCCTCAGATAAAATCTAGAAAGCAGCTTTCTGAGAAACTGCTTTGTGATGTGTTAATTCATCTCACAGAGTTACATCTTTCTTTTCATGAGGCAGTTTGCTAACACGGTTCTCTTGGGGTCTACAATGGGATATTTCAGAGGGCCTTGAAGCCTACAGGGACAAAGGAAATATCCTGACAAAAAAAGAAAAAAGCTTACTGAGAAACTTCTTTGTGATTTCTGGTTTCATCTCACAGAGTCACACAACACTTTTCATGGAGCAACTTGGTAGCACTGTTTTTGAAGAATCTGAGAAGGGATATTTTGGATCACCTTGAAGCTTTTGGTGACAAAGAAAATATCCTCAGACAAAAACTAGAAAGAAGTCTTTTGAGGAAGTCCTTTGTGATCTGTGTTTTCATCTCACAGAGGATTACCTTTGTTTTCATTGAGCAGTTTCCTAACACTGTTTTCGTGGAACCTGCAAAAGATATTTGGGAGTGCCTTGAAGCCTATGGTTAAAAAGGAAATATCCTCAGATACAATCTAGAAAAAGGCTTTCTGAGAAACTGCTTTGTGAAGTTTGCATTCATCTCACTGAGTTATAGTGCTCTTTTCATTGATAAGTTTGCTAACACTGTTTTCTTGGAATCTGCAATGGGATATTTCTAAGCACATTGCGGTTTATGCTGACAAAGAAAATATCCTCATATAAAAACTAGAAAGAAGCTTTCTGAGAAACCACTTTGTAATGTGTCAATTCATCTCACAGAGTTACATGATTCATTTCATGGATAAGTTTGATAGCACTATTTTGGGGAATCTGAGAAAGGATATTTTGGATCACATTGAAGATTATGGTGTCAAAGGAAGTATCCTCAGATGAAAACTAGAAGGAAGCTGTCTGAGAAAGTTTTTTGTGATGGATGAATTCATCTCACAGACTTACACCATTCTTTTCTTTGATCAGTTTGATAACACTGTTTTTGTGGAATCTGCACTAGGGTATTTGGGAGTACATTGAAGCCTATGGTGACAAAGGAAATATCCTCAGATAAAACTGAGAAGCTTTCTGTGAAAGTGCTTTGTGATGTGTCAATTTATCTCACAGAGTTACACTGTTCTTTTCATTGAGAAGTTTGCTAACACTGTTTTGTCAGAAGCTGTAATGGGATATTTCAGAGGACATTGAAGCTAATAGAAACAAAGGAAATATCCTCAGACAAAAAGTAGATGGTAGCACTGTTTTTGGAGAATTTGAGATGGGACATTTTACATCACATTGAAGCCTAGGGTGACAAAGGAAATATTCTCAGATAAAAACTAGAAAGAAGCTTTCTGAGAATGTTCTTTGTGATATGTGAATTCATCTTTCAGAGGTACAGCATTCTTTTCATTGAGAGTTCGCTAACACTGTTTTCGTTGAATCTGCAAAGTGATATTTGGGTGCACATTGATGACTATCTTGAAAAAGGAAGCAGCCACAGATAAAAACTGGAAAGAATCTTTTTGAGAAACTTATTTGTGATGTGTGAATTCATCTCACAGAGTTACACTGTTCTTTTCATTGAGCAGTTTGCAAACACTGTTTTCTTGGAATCTGCAATGGGCTATTTTGGAGCGCATTGAAGCTTATGCTGATATAGGAAATATCATCAGACAAAATGTAGAAAGAAGCCATGTGAGAAACCGCTGTGTGAAGTGTTAATTCTTCTCACAGAGGTACACGCTTTTTTCGTAAGTCAGTTTGGTAGCACTGTTTTTGGGGAATCTGAGAGGAATATTTTTTTATTTTATTTTCTTCCTTCTGAAAAGCAGTACTTCATTTCATGTGCAAATAAAAAATGATTTTCCCAGTACTCTTTTAATTAATCTGGAAAAATACAAAATAAAATGTCATTAATGATTTATATGGAGAAAGATTCATCCTAGAAGGCTCAGGTGGTTGTCCATTTTGAATAAAGGTATATGAATTGGATTCAAATAAACTGTTCCATCCACCTTTAAAACCTACCATTAGCCCAGGACTGGGCTGGGAATGCTTCGGCCTCCACAAAGTAAGCAACATGAATATAGAACATCCATACTCAGGGAGCTTTCAGACCAAATAAGGAGGTAAGAGATGTTCATGGAATAATTAGTAAGCTACAAACTTTGACTTTGAGTGTCAAGGAAGTTTCATTAAGAGGAATTCACTTTGTCTAAAACTGTGGAGCAGATCCTCACAGAGGGTAGAACATGAGAGTCCAGGAAATGAATAAGAAATTTTTAGGGTTAGAGGATGGGAAACAGGAAGGCAAAACTATGGGAACACAGCTGTGGTTTCAGACTGAATGAGACATCCATTTTAAAAGTTTTTGTCTATAAACTGACTTCTACCAGAAGCTCTTTTGATTTTAAAATATTGAGCAGAATGTATAAAGTTAACTATGGAAAGTTAATAGGGCAATACCAGGGTAGCCTTGTTTTATCCATTTCATGTATGGTCCCACTTGGGCTGCTGAAAAGGAACTTGGTCCTGGGACGAGTGATGAACATCTATGGTTCATCTGCCTTGACTGAATTCCAAAATCAAGCGTGATTTTAAAAAACTACCCTCTTGTTTTGGATTCATTCATTCTTCTCCCTTCCATTAATCTAGAAAATCGAGAGTTGAGTATTGACATGTAATTTGTGCTGACTCCTTTCCAGAATAAAGATGAGATCTATTTTTTTTTAGTTAGTTTAAACGTTTCTTTCTAACTCAGCAAAACCATTAGAAAGCTGTGCACTTGAACTGTAGTATTTTAGTCATTCATGGAAGTGTTGGGTTTTTTTTTGAGGATTATTATTATTATTATTATTTATTATACTTTAAGTTCTGGGGTACATGTGCACAACGTGCAGGTTTGTTACATATGTATACTTGTGCCATGTTGGTTTGCTGCACCCATCAACTCATCAGCACATTTCAACTCGTCATTTGCAACAGGTATAACTCCCAATGCCATCCCTCCACCCTCTCCTCTCCCCAAAATAGGCCCCAGTGTGTGATGTTCCCTTCCAGAGTCTATGTGATCTCATTGTTCAGTTCCCACCTATGAGTGAGAACATGTAATATTTGGTTTTCTGTTCTTATGATAGTTTGCTGAGAAAGTTTTTTGTGATATGTGAATTCATCACACAGAGTTATACCTTTCTTTCCATGGAGCAGTTTGTTAACACTGTTTTCGTGGAATCTGCAAAGGGATATTTGGGAGCGCATTGAGGCCTATAGTGAAAAAGGAAATATCCTCAGATAAAAACTAGAAAGAAGCTTTTTGAGAAACTGGTTTCTGATGTGTGAATTCACTTCATGAGTTACACGGTTCTTTTCAGTGAGCAGTTTGCTAACACCGCTTTTGTGGAATCTGCAAAGGGTTATTTGGGAGCACATTGAGGCCTATAGTTAAAAAGGAAATGTCCTCAGTTAAAAACTAGAAAGAAACTTTCTGAGAAACTGCTTTGTGATGTGTGAATTCATTGAACACAGTTGCACCATACTTTTCATTGAGCAGTTTGCTAACACTGTTTTCATGGAATCTGCAAAGGGATATATGGGAGCGCATGGAGGCCTATGGTGAAAAAGGAAATACCCTCAAATAATAAGTAGAAAGACGCTTCCTGAGAAACTGCTTTGTGATGTATGAATTCATCACACAGAGTTACAGTGTTATTTTCACTGAACAGTATGCTAACCCTGTTTTCATGGAATCTGCAAAGGGACATTTTGCAGTGCATTTAAATTTAAGTAACAAAGGAAATATCCTAATATAAGAACTAGAAAGAGGCTTTCTGAGAAACCACTTTCTGATGTGTTAATTCATCTCACAGAGTTACATGATTCTTTTCATTTGGCAGTTTGGTAGCACTGTTTTTGGGGAATCTGAGAAGGGATATTTCGGATCGCATTGAAGCCTATCTTGACAAAGGAAATAAAGTCAGGTAAAAACTAGAAAGAAGCGTTCTGAAAAAGTTCTTTGTAATGTCGGAATTCCTCTCAAAGAGTTAAATCTTTCTTTTAATGGAGCCATTTGCTAACACTGTTTCGTGGAAACTGCAAAGGGATGTTGGGGAGCACACTGAAGCCTATTTTGAAAAACTAAATATCCTCAGATAAAAATTAGAAAGAAATTTTCTAAGAAACTGCCTTGTGGTGTGTTAATTCATCTCAGTGTTACACTGTACTTTTCACTGAGTAGTTTGCTAACACTGTTTTCATTGGATCTGCAAAGGGATATCTGGGAGCACATTGAGTCTTATAGTGAAAAAGGAAATATCCTCAAATAAAAACTAGAAAGAAGCTTTGTGAGAAAGTTCTTTCTGACATGTGAATTCATCTCACAGAGTTACACCTTTCTTTTCATGGAGCAGTTATCTAACACTGTTTTCGTGGAATCTGCAAAGGAATATTTGGGAGCACCTTGAGTTCTAAAGTGAAAAAGGGCGTATCCTCAGATAAAAACTAGAATGAAGCTTTCTGAAAAACTGCTTTGTGGCGTGTGAATTCATCTCACAGAATTACACCTTCTTTTCCGTGGATCAGTTTGCTAAGACAGTTTTCACGGAATCTGCAAATGGATATTTTGCAGGGCATTGAGGCCTATGGTGAAAAAAGAGATATCCTCAGATAAAAACTAGAAAGAAGCTTTCTGAGAAAGTTCTTTGTGATATTTGAATTCATCTCATAGAGTTACACCTTTCTTTTGATGGAGCAGTTTCCTAACACTGCTTTCGTGTAATCTGAAAGGCGATATTTGGGAGTGTATTGTGGCCTGTAGTGAAAAACTAAATATCCTCAGATAAACGCTAGAAAGAAGATTCCTGAGAAACTGTTTTGTGATGTGTAAATTCATCTCACAGAGATACAACTTTCTTTTCATGGAGAAGATTGGTATCACTGTTTTTGGGGAATCTGAGAAGGGATTTGTTAAATGGCATTGAAGCCAAAGATTACAATGGAGATATCCTCAGATAAAAACTACAAAGAAGATTCTGAGAAATTTCTTCATGGTGTGTGAATTCATCTCACAGAGTTACACATGTCTTTTCATGGAGCAGCTTGCTAACACTGTTTTAGTGGAATCTACAAAGAGATATTGGGAGGACTTTGAGGCCTTTGGTGAAAAACCAAATATCCTCACATAAAAATTAGAAAGAAGCTTCCTGAGAAACTGCTTTGTGATGTGTGAATTCATCTCACAGAGTTAGACTGTTCTTTTCATTGAGCAGTTTGCTAACTCTATTTTTGTGGAATCTGCAAAGGGACATTTCGGAGCACATTGAAGCTTTAGGTGACAAAAGAAATATCCTCATATAAGAACTAGAAAGAAGCATTCGGAGAAAACGCATTTTGACTTGTTAATTCATGTCACAGAGTTACACGATTTTTTTCATTTAGCAGTTTGGTAGCACTGTTTTTGGGGGTTCTGGGAAGGGATATTTTGGATCGCATTGAAGCCTATGGTGACAAAGGAAATATCCTCAGACAATAACCAAAAAGGGGCTTTCTGAGAAAGTGGTTTGTGATGTGTGAATTCATCTCACGGCTTAGCACCATTGTTTCACAGAGCAGTTTGCTAATCTGTTTTCATGGAATCTCCAAAGGGATATTTGGGAGCACATTGAGCCCTATGGTGAAATAGGACATATCCTCAG
Organism: Theropithecus gelada; assembly: GCF_003255815.1. NCBI lineage: Eukaryota > Metazoa > Chordata > Mammalia > Primates > Cercopithecidae > Theropithecus > Theropithecus gelada. Next base: position 17,753,602 of record NC_037683.1, on the reverse strand, counting down.
ATAAAAACTAGAAAGAAGGTTTTTGAGAAACTGGTTTGTGATGTATGAATTCATCTCACAGTGTTACACTGTTCTTTTCATTGAGCAGCTTGCCAGCAATGTTTTCTTGGAATCTTAAATGGAATATTTCAGAGTACATTGAAACTTATAGTGACATAGGAAATATAATCATAGAAAAAGTAGAAAGATGCTTTCTGGGAAACTGATTTGTGTTGTGTTAATTCATCTCACAGAGCTACACGATTCTTCTCATGGATCAGTTTGGCATCACTGTTTTTGGGGAATCTGAGAAAGGATATTTTTAATCACTTTGAAGTCTATGGTGACAAAGGAAATATCCTCAGATAAAAACTACAAAGACGCTTTCTGAGAAATTTCTTTGTGATGTGTGAATTCATCTCACAGAGTTACACCTATCTTTTCATGGAGCCATTTGCTACCACTCTGTTCGTGGTACCTGCAAGGGATATTTTGGAGCGAATTGAGGCCTATGGTGAAAAATAAATATCTTCAGGTAAAAACTGGAAAGAAGCTTTATGAGAAACTGCTTTGTGATGTGTGAATTCATCTCAAGGAGTTACACGATTCATTTCTTGGAGGAGTTTGATAACCCTGTTTTCATGGAATCTGCATTAGGATATTTGGGAGTGGTTTGGAACATACAGTGACAAATGAAACATCCTCAGACAAAAAGCAAAAAGAAGCTTTCTGAGAAACTGCTTTGTGATCTGTGAATTCATCTCAGTTACACGATTCTTTTCGTGGATCAGTTAGGTAGCACTGTTTTTGGGGAATCTGAGAAGGGATACTTCGGATAGCATTGAAGACTATGGTGACAAATGAAATATCCTCTTTTAAAAACCAAAAAGAAGCTTTCTGAGAAAGTTTTGGTGATGTGTGAATTCATCTCACAGAGTTACACCATTCTTTTCATGGAGAAGATTCCTAACACTGTTTTCATGTAATCTGCAAAGAGATATTTGGGAGCGTATTGAGACCTATGGTGAAAATGGAACTATTCTCAGATAAAAACTAGAAAGAAGCATTCTGAGAAATTGCTTTGTGATGTATGAATTCATCTTACAGATTTACAGTGTTCTATTCATTGGATAGTTTGCTAACACTATTTTGTTGGAATCTGCAAAGGGATATTTTGAAGTGCATTTAAGCTTATGGTGGCAAAGGAATCATCCTCAGATAAAAACTAGAAAGAAGCTTTCTGCGAAACCACATTGTGATGTGTTAATTCATTTCACAGTGACATGATTCGTTTCCTGATTCAGTTTGCTAGCACCCTTTTTGGGGAATCTGAGAAGGGATATTTTGGATCACATTGAAGCCTGTGGAGTCAAAGGAAATAACCTCAGTTAAAAACTAGAAAGAAGTTTTCTGAGAAAGTTCTTTGAGAAGTTTGAATTCATCTCACAGATTTACATCTTTCTTTTCATGGAGCAATTTGCTAACATCATTTTCATGGAATCTGCAAAGGGATATTTGGGAGTGCATTGAGGCCTATGGTAAAAAAGGAAACATCCTGAGATAAAAAATAGAAGCTTTCAGAGAGACTCCTTTGTGATGTGTGAATTCATCTCACAGAGTTACACCGTTGTTTTCATTGAGCAGTTTGCCAACACTGTTTTCTTGGAATCTGCAATGGGATATTTCTGAGTGCATTCATGCTTATGGTGACAAATTAAATGATATCATATAAAAACTAGAAATAAGCTTTCTGAGAAACTACTTTTTGATGTGTTAATTCATCCCCCAAGGTTACACCACTCTTTTCATGGATCAGTGTGCTAGCAGTGTTTTTGAGGTGTCTGAGAAGGGATAATTTGGAATCCATTGAAGGCTATGGAGACAAAGGAAATATCCTCATATAAAAACTGGAAAGAAGCTTTCTGAGAAACTGTTTTGTGATGTGTTAATTCATGTCACAGAGTTACACATTTCTTTTCTTGGAGCACTTTGCTATCACTGTTTTCGTGGAATCTGCAGAGGGATATTTGGGAGCGCATTGAGCTCTATGGTGAAAAAGAAAATATCCTAAGATAAAAACTAGAAAGAACCTTTCTGAGAAAATTCTTTGTGATGTGTGAATTCAACTCAAAAGATTATGCCTTTCTATTCATGGAGCAGTTTTCTATCAATCTTTTTGTGTAATCTGCAATGGGATATTTGGGAACGCATTGAGGCCTATGGTGAAAAAGGAAATATCCTCAGATAAAAACGAGAAAGAACTTTTCTGAAAAACTGCTTTATGATGTGTTAATTAATCTCACAGAGTTACATGATTATTTTCATGCATCAGTTTGGTAGCACTTTTTTTGGGTAATCTGAGAAGGGATACTTTGGATCGCATTGAAGTCTACGTTTACTAAGGAAATATCTTCAGATAAAAACTAGAAAGAAGCTTTCAGAGAAACTTCTTTGTGATGTGTGATTTCATCTCATAGTGTTACACCTTTCTTTTCATGGAGCAGCTTTGTAGCTCTCTTTTTGGGGTATCTGAGAAGATATATCCCTTGTGTGAATTCATCCTATAGAATTACATCGTTCTTTTCATTGAGCAGTTTGCTAACACTCTTTTGGTGGAATCTGCAATGTCATATTTCTGAGCGCATTGAAGCTTTTGGTGACAAAGTAAATATCGATTCTTTTCTTTTTCTATATGAAATCATTGACTTTAATAGTAATTATCATATTAGCAAAAGATTATTTTCAAGGGAATAATTATACACGTATGTTTGTAGTCATTACCCATAGTTGATGATACCACTGATAACTAGATTCCATGTTTTTGCTAAGACATTACTCAGATATTTTTGAAATTAATAGAGGTGATCAAGGATTTCCATTCTTGACCTATCTGGCAATCATCGTTCTTTTAGATTGTAGTATATTTCTCAAAATAAAATAGATGACTGGAGATCATTTAGCTGATTCCTAGTTTAATGACTGTTGGATACATGTAACCCACAGTCTAGCTCCCCCGAAAGAATTCTTATGGGCCCACAGTCCTCACATTGGGAGTCTATTTTTTTCAAAACTTTTAAAAATGTAAAATCATGTGTATTGAGATCAAATATGGCAAGGGCATTATTTTGTCCTAAAATATGTATATATCTGCTAAAAGACATAATTGGAAATTATCAAAACAAAGAAGAAAACAACACACAATATTTATTTCGGATCTCTGAATCTGTTTTTACTACATTGGAAAAAAATAAACAAGAATTGTATTTCAAAATATCTTAAGACTTATCTTGGTATCTCATTCATAACCACACAGATAAAAGGTGAGTTTCTGTTACTGAATGAATAAATCATTGAACATATTTATTTTATTTTCTTTTTTCTTTTTTCTTTTTTTTTCAGACAGTGTCTTGCCCTGTAGACCAGGCTGGAGTACAGTAGTGCCATCACTGCTCACTGCAGCCTTGACCCTCCAGGCTCAAGCAATCCTCTGACTTTAGCATTCCAAGTAGCTCGGACTACAGGAGCACACCACCACAACTGACTAATTGTTGTATTTTTGTAGAAACGGGGATTCTCCATGTTACCCAGGCTGGCTCAAACTCCTGAGCTCAAACTATCTGCCTACCTCACCGTCCCAAAGTGCTAGAATAACACTCATGAGGCTTTGTGTCCAGCCAATTGAACATATTTCAATTAATTTTATAAGACTGGGCAGTCTGATGAACAAAAATACTTAAAAAAAATTTCTGGAGGACTTAGGAGTCTGTCTAGATTAAATAAGTCTCATGAACAGCAAAAGTAGAAGGTAATGCTAGAAAATTCAGGACCTGGATTGCGTAGGTACATTGAATACCACATTGGAAAGGTTGAGTTTTATGTGATAAACACTGGGGAGGCCCGATTAATGAAGTAAAAATATAATAATTTTCTTTCTTTTTTTTTTTTAACTACTTCCTATATACATTTATTACATGTAGGTTTGGTAATCATTGCTAACATTTACTGAGAGGTTGTTGCTGACCCCAATTTATTTATTTTTTTATTTTTTTCCCTGAATCTGTATTTTTATTTATTTATTTATTTATTTATTTATTTATTATTATTATTATTATTATACTTTAAGTTCTAGGGTACATGTGCATAACGTGCAGGTTTGTTACATATGTATACTTGTGCCATGTTGCTGTGCTGCACTCATCAACTCGTCAGCACCCATCAACTCGTCATTTACATCAGGTATAACTCCCAATGCAATCACTCCCCCCTCCCCACTGCCCCTCCCCCTTCCCCCTTCCCCATGATAGGCCCTGGTGTGTGATGTTCCCCTTCCCGAGTCCAAGTGATCTCATTGTTCAGTTCCCACCTATGAGTGAGAACATGTGGTGTTTGGTTTTCTGTTCTTGTGATAGTTTGCTAAGAATGATGGTTTCCAGGTGCATCCATGTCCCTACAAAGGACACAAACTCATCCTTTTTTATGGCTGCATAGTATTCCATGGTGTATATGTGCTACATTTTCTTAATCCAGTCTGTCACTGATGGACATTTGGGTTGATTCCAAGTCTTTGCTATTGTGAATAGTGCCGCAATAAACATACGTGTGCATGTGTCTTTATAGCAGCATGATTTATAATCCTTTGGGTATATACCCAGTAATGGGATGGCTGGGTCATATGGTACATCTAGTTCTAGATCCCTGAGGAATTGCCATACTGTTTTCCATAATGGTTGAACTAGTTTACAATCCCACCAACAGTGTAAAAGTGTTCCTATTTCTCCACATCCCCTCCAGCACCTGTTGTTTCCTGACTTTTTAATGATCGCCATTCTGAATGGTGTGAGATGGTATCTTATTGTGGTTTTGATTTGCATTTCTCTGATGGCCAGTGATGATGAGCATTTTTTCATGTGTCTGTTGGCTGTATGAATGTCCTCTTTTGAGAAATGTCTGTTCGTATCCTTTGCCCACTTTTTGATGGGGTTGTTTGTTTTTTTCTTGTAAATTTGTTTGAGTTCTTTGTAGGTTCTGGATATGAGCCCTTTGTCAGATGAGTAGATTGCAAAAGTTTTCTCCCATTCTGTAGGTTGCCTGTTCACTCTGATGGTAGTTTCTT
>NC_037683.1:17714625-17728512 GCF_003255815.1 Theropithecus gelada | reverse complement strand
TGATGCCTCCAGCTTTGTTCTTTTGACTTAGGATTGTCTTGGAGATGCAGGCTCTTTTTTGGTTCCATATGAACTTTAAAGCAGTTTTTTCCAAAAGGAATAAAATACCTAGGAATCCAACTCACAAGGGATGTAAAGGACCTCTTAAAGGAAAACTACAAACCACTGCTCAGTGAAATAAAAGAGGACACAAACAAATGGAAGAACATACCATGCTCATGGATAGGAAGAATCAATATCGTGAAAATGGCCATACTGCCCAAGGTTATTTATAGATTCAATGCCATCCCCATCAAGCTACCAATGAGTTTCTTCACAGAATTGGAAAAAACACTGTTCTTTTCATTGAGCAGTTTGCTAAAACTGTTTTCTTGGAATCGGCAATGGGATATTTCAGAGCGTGTTGAAGATTATGGTGACAAAAGAGATATCCTCATGTAAAATCTAGAAAGAAGCTTTCTGAGAAACTGCTTTGTGATAGTTTAATTCATGTCAGAGAATGATATGATTCTTTTCATGGATCAGTTTGGTAACACTGTTTTCAGGGAATCTGAGAACGGATATTTTCGGTCACATTAAAGCCCATGATGACAAAGTAAATATCCTCAGATAAAAACTAGAAAGAAGATTTCTGAGAAAGTTCTTTGTGGTGTTTGAATTCATCTCACAGGGTTACACCTTTCTTTTCATCAAACAGTTTGCTGACTCTCTTTTCATGGAATCTGCTAAGGGATATTTTGGAGTTCATTGAGGCCTATGGTGAAAAAGTAAATATCCTCAAATAAAAACTAGAAAGAAACTTTTTGAGAAACTTCTTTGTAATATGTGAATTCATGTAACAGAGTTACACTGTTCTTCTCATTTAGCAGTTTGCTAACAGTGTTTTCTTGGAATCTGCAATGGGATATTTCAGAGCACATTGAAGTTTATGTTGACAAAGGATATATCCTCAGATCAAAAATAAAAATATGTTTTATGAGAAACTAGTTTGTGATTCTTGAATTCATCTCACTGATTTACAGAAAACTTTTCATGGAACAGTTTGGTAGCCCTGTTTTTGGGTAATTTGAGAATGGATATTTTGGATCACTTTGAAGCCTATGGTGACAAAGGAAATATCAACAGATAAAAACTAGAAAGAATCTTTCTTAGACAGTTTTTGTGATGTGTGAATTCATCTCACAGAGCTACACCTTTCTTTTCATGGAGCAGTTTTTTGATACAGTGTTCGTGAAATCTGCAAGGGGATATTTCGGAGCCCTTTGAGGCCTATAATGAATAAGTAAATATCCTGAGATAAAAACTAGAAGGAGACTTTCTGAGAAACTGCTCTGTGATGTGTGAATTCATCTAACAGACTTCCTCCGTTCTTTTCATTTAGCAGTTTGATAACATTGTTTTCGTGGAATCTGCAGTAGGATATTTGGGAGTGCATTGAGGCCTATGGTGACAAAGGGAATATCTTCAGATAAAAAACAAAAGAAATTTTCTGAGAGACTACTTTGTAAGTTGTGAATTCATCTCACAGAGTTACACTGTTCTTTTCATTGAGCAGTTTGCTAAGACTGTTTTCTTGGAATCTGCAATGGGATATGTGGAGTGCATTGAAGATTATTGTGAGAAAGGAAATATCCTCATATTAAAACTAGAAAGAACCTTTCTGTGAAACCACTTTGTGTTGTGTTAATTCATCTCACAGAGATACATAATTCATTTCATGGATCAGTTTGGCAGCACTGCTTTTGTGATATTAGAGAGGGGATATTTGGGAGTGCATGGAAGCTGATGGTGGAAAAGGAAATATCCCAAAATAAAAACTAGAAAGAAGCTTTCTGTGAGATTTCCTTGTGATGAGTGAATTCATCACACAGCGTTACACCTTTATTTTCTTTGAGCAGTTTGGTAGCACTGTTTTTATGGAATCTGCAGAGGGATATTCTGGAGCCCCTGGGGCCTATGGTGAAAAAGGAAATAACTTCAGATAAAAACTGGAGAGAAGCTTTTTAAGAAACAGTTTTATGAGGTGTGTATTCCTCTCATAGTGTTTAACCTTTTTCTTGATTGATCAGTCCATCATCACTGTTTTTGTGGTACCTGAGAAGAGTTATTTTGTAGCCCATTGAGGTCTATATTGACAAAGGAATTATAATCAGACAAAAAACCAAAAGAAGCTTTCTGAGAAACTGCTTTGTGATGTGAGAATTCATCTCATGGATTTACACCTTTATTTTCATGGAACGGTTTGCTAATAATATTTTCACGGAATCTGCAAAGGGATATTCACAAGCACTTTGAGGCAAATGGTGAAAAAGGACATAACCTCAGAAAAAAAGTAGAAAGAAGCTTTCTGAAAAACTGCTTTGTGATTTGTGAATTCATCTCACAGAGTTACATGATTCTTTTCATGGAACAGTTTGGTAGCCCTGTTTTCGGGAACCTGAGAAGGAATATTTTGGATCGCATTTAAGCCTGTGGTGACAAAGGAAATATCCTCAGATAAAATCTAGAAAGAAACTTTCTGAGAAACTTCTTTGTGATGTGTGAATTAACCTCACAGAGTTAACCATTCTTTTCATGGAGAAGTGTGCTAACACTTTCTTCGTGGAATCTGCGATGGGACATTACAGATCGCATTGAGGCCTGTGGTCAAAAAGTAAATATCCTCAGACAAAATCTAGGAAGAAACTTTCTGAGAGGCAAATTTTGGATGTGTGAATTCATCTCACAGAGTTACACTGTTGTTTTCATTGAGCAGTATGATAGCACTTTTTTTTGTGTGGAATCTGCAAAAAGATATTTTGGAGCGCATTGAAGCCTGAGGTCACAAAGGAAATATCCTAAGGAAAAAAACAAAGGAAGCTTTCCGAGAAACTTCTTTTGATGTGTGAATGCAACTCACAGATTACACTTTTCTTTTCATGGAGCAGTTTACAAACACCATTTTCGTGGAATCTGCAAAGGGATATTTGCGAGTGCATTGAGGCAAATGACAAAAAACAAAATGTCCTCAGACAAAAACTATAAAGAAGATTTCTGAGAAACAGCCATGTGATGCTTGAATTCAACTCACAGAGTTACAGTGTACTTTTCATGGAGATGATTGGTAGCACTGTTTTGGGATATCTGAAAAGGAATATGTTGTATTTCATTGATGCCTATGGTGACAAAGGAAATATCCTCAGATAAAAACTACAAGGAAGCATTCTGAAAAAGTTCGTTGTGATGTGTGAATTCATCTCACAGAGTTACACCTTTCTTTTCATGGAGCAGTTTGCAATTCCTGTTCTTGTGGAATCTGCAAAGTGATATACGGGAGCTCATTGAGGTCTATGGTGAAAAAGGAAATATCCTCAGAAAAAAAATAGAAAGATTTCTGAGAAACTACTTTTGGATGTGTGAATTCAACTCACAGAGATACACAGTTGTCTTCATTGAGGAGTTTGATAACACTGTTTTCGTGGAATTTGCAATCGCATATTTGGGAGCACATTGAAGAATATGGTGACAAAGTAAATATCCCCAGACAAAAACCAGAAAGAAGCTTTCTGAGAAACTATTTTGTTTTGTGTGAATTCATCTCACAGAGATACACCTTTCTTTTCATGGAGCAGTTTGCTAACACTCTTTTCATGGAATTTGCTAAGGGATATTCACGAGCACACTGAGGCCTATGGTGAAAAAGGAACTATCCCCAGACAAAAAACTAGAAAGAAGATTTCTGAGAAACTGCTTCGTGATTTGTGAATTCATCTCACAGTGTTACACGATTCCTTTCTTGGAGCAGTTTGGAAGCAGTTTTTGGGGAATCTGAGAAGGGATAATTTGGATCTCATTGAAGCCTATGGTGACAAAGGAAATATACCCAGATAAGAACTAAAAGAAGGTTTCTGAAAAAGTTCTTTGTGACATGTGAATTCATCTCACAGAGTTACACCTTTCTTTTCATGGAGAAGTGTGCTAACACTGTTTTCATGCAATCTGCAAAGGGATATTTGGGAGTGAGTTGAGGCCAATCATAAAAAAGGAAATATACTCAGACAAAAATCAAAAAGAAGCTTACTGAGAAACCTCTTTGTGATGTGTGAATTCATCTCACAGAGTTACACTGTTATTTTCATTGAGCAGTTTGCTATCAATGTTTTCTTGGAATCTGCAATCTAATATTTCAGAGAGCATTGAAGCTTAGGGTGACAAAGGAAAATATCTTCATATAAAAACTAGAAAGAAGGTTTCTGAGAAACCGTTTTGTGATGTGTCAACTCATCTCACAGAGTTACAGGATTCTCTTCATAGATCAGTTTGGTAGCACTGTTTTGGGGAATCTGAGAAGGGATATATTGGATTGCTTTGATGAATATGGTGACAAACGAAATATTCTCAGATAAGAACTAGAAAGGAACTTTCTGACAAAGTTCTTTGTGATGTGTGAATTCATCCCATAGAGTTGCACCTTTCTTTTCATGGAGCAGTTTGCTAACACAGTTTTCTTGGAATCTGCAAATGGATATTTGGGAGCTCATAGAGGCCTATAGTGGAAAATAATATGTACTCATATAAAAACTGGGAAGAAGCTTTCTGAGAAACTGCTTCATGATGCGTGAATTCATCTCACAGAGTTACACCTTTCTTTTCATGGAGTAGTTTGCAAATGCTGTTTTTTGGAATCTGCAAGTGATATATGGGAGCACATTGAGGCCTATGGTGAAAAAGGAAATATCTTCAGATAAAAACTAGAAAGAAGATTTCTGAGAAACTACTTTTGATTATGTGAATTCAACTCACAGAGATACACTGTTGTTTTCATTGATGAGATTGATAACACTCTTTGCGTGGAATCTCCAATAGAATATTTGGGAGTGCTTTGAAGAATATGGTGACAAAGGAAATATCCCCCGAACAATACCAGAAAGAAGCTTTCTGAGAAAATGTTTTCTGAAGTGTGAATTCACCTTACAGAGTTACACCTTCCTTTTTGTGGAGCAATTTGCTAACACTGTTTTTGTGGAATCTACAAAGGGATATTCGTGAGCTCATTGAGGCCTATGGTGAAAAGAGAACTATCCTCAGACAAAAACTAGAAAGAAGCTTTATGAGAAACTACTTTGTGATTCATGAATTCATCTCACAGTGTTATGTGATTCTTTTTTTTGGAGCAGCTTGGTAGCACTGTTATTGAGGAATCTCAGAAGGGACATTTTGGATCACATTGAAGCCTATGGTGACAAAGAAATATCCTCAGATAAAAACTCGAGAAAAGTTTCTGAGAAACTTATTTGTGAAGAGTTAATTCCTCTCACAGAGTTACATGATTCTTTTCATGGATCAGTTTGGTAGCACTGTTTTGGGGGAATCTGAGAAGGGATATTTTGGATCACATTGAAGCCTATGGTGACAAAGGAAATATCCTCAGATAAAAACCAGAAAGAAGCTTTCTGAGAAACTGCTTTTTGATGACTGAATTCACCTCACAGAGTTACACTGTTGTTGTCATTGAGCAGTTTGCTACATTTTTTCTTAGAATCTGCAATGGGACACTTTGAATCCATTGAAGCTTATGGTGATAAAGCAGATGTCGTTATATAAAAAGTAGAAGGAAGCCTTCTGAAAAACTGTTTTGTGATGTGTTAATTCATCTCACAGAATTATATGATTCTTTACTTGGATTGGTATGGTAGTAAAATTTTTGGGATATCTGAGACGGAATATTTTGATCGCCTTGAAGCCTAAGGTGACAAATGAAATATCCTCAGATAAGAACTAGAAAGAAGGTTTCTGAGAAAGTTCTTTGTGATGTGTTAATTCATCTCACAGAGTTACACCTTTCTGTTCATGGAGAAGTGTGTTAACAGTATTTTCTTGGAGTCTGCAAAGGGATTTTTGGGAGTGCTTTGAGGCCTAAGGTGTAAAAGGTAATATCCTCAGATAAAGAGTAGAAAGAAGCTTTCTGAGAAACTGCTTTGTGATTTGTGAATTCATCTCACAGAGTGACACTGTTATTTTCATTGAGCAGTTTGCTAACACTATTTTCTTGGAATCTGCAATAGTATATTTCAGAGCGCATTGAAGCTTATGGTGAAAAAGGAAATATCCTCATATGAAAACAAGAAAGAAGCTCTCTGAGAAATGGCTTTGTGAAGTTGTAATTCGTGTCACAGAGCTACATGATTCTTTTCATGGATCTGTCTGTTAGCAATGTTTTTGGGGAATCTGAGAAAGAATATTTTGGATCATATTAAAGCCTATGGTGACAAAGGAAATAAAATCATATAAAAACTGGAAAAAAGCTTTATGAGAAACTGCTTTGTGATGTCTGAATTCATCTCAGAGATTTACACCTTTCTTTTCATGGAGCAGTTTGCTAACACTGTTTTCCTGGAATCTGCACAGGGATATTTGGGAGTGAATTGAGGCCTACAGTGAAAAAGGAAATATCCCCAGATAAGAATTGTAAAGAAGGTTTCTGAGAATGTTCTTTGTGACATGTGAGTTCATCTCAGGGAGTTACGCCTTTCCTTTCTTGGAGTACTTTGCTAACTCTGTTTTCATTGAATCTGCAAAGGGATATTTGGGATTGCTTTGAGGCCTATGGTGAAAAAACAAATATCCTCAGAGAAAAACTAGGAATAAGCTTTCTGAGAAACTGCTTTGTGATGTGTGAATTCAACTCTCACAGTTACACTGTTCTTTTCATTCAGCAGTTTGCCAGCACTGTTTTCTTGGAATCTACAATGGGATATTTTGGAGCACTTTGAAGCTTATTGTAACAAAAGAAATAGCCTCAGAAAAAACTAGAAAAAAGCTTTCTGAGATACCTCTTTATGATTTGTGAATTCATCTTTCAGGGTTACACATACTTTTCATGGAACAGTTTGGTAGCACTGCTATTGGGTAATCTGAGAAGGGATATTTTGGATTGCTTTGAAGTCTACGGTGACAACGGAAATATCCTCTGATAAAAAGTAGAAAGAACCTTTCTGAGAAAGTTCTTTGTGATGTTTGAATTCATTACACAGAGTTACAACTGTCGTTTCATGGAGCAGTTTGCTAACACTGTGTTCATCGAATCTGCAAATGGATATTTGGGTGCACATTGAGGCCTATGGCGAAAAAGGAAATTTCCTCAGATGAAAACTAGAAAGAAGCTTTCTGAGAAACTGCTTTGTGATGTGTGAATTCAACTCACATATTTACACTGTTCTTTCCAATGAGCAGTTTGCCAAAACGATTTTCTTGGAATCTGCAATGGCATATTTCAGAGCACATTGAAGTTTATTGTGAAAAGGAAATATCCTGAGACAAAAAGTAAAAATAAGCTTTCTGAGAAACTGCTTTGTGATGTGTGAATACATGTCATAGAGTTACACTGTTTTTTTCATTGAGAAGTTTCTTAACCATGTTTTCTTGGAATTTGCAGTGGGATATTTCAGAGTGCATTGAATCTTATGGTGACAAGTGAACCATGCTCATATAATAACTAGAGAACAGTTTTCTGAGAAACCATTTTGTGATTTGTGAATTCATCTCGCAGAGTTACACGATTCTTTCAAAGGAGCAGTTTGGTAGTACTGCTTCTGGGAAATCTGAGAACGGATATTTTGGATCGCATTGAAGCCTATGGTGTCTAAGGAAATATCCTCAGACAAAACCTGGAAGAAGTTTTCTGAGAAAGTTATTTGTGATGTGTGAATTTATCTCACTAACTGAGACCTTTCCTCTCATGGAGCAGTTTGATAACACTGTTTTCATGGAACCTGCAAAGGGATATTTGGGTGTGCATTGATGCCTATGGTGACAAAGGAAATGTCTTCATGGAAAAACCAAAAGGAAGCTTTCTGAGAATCTGCTTTCTGATGTGTAAATTCAACTCAAAGAATTACACTATTCTTTTCATTGAGCAGTTTGCTAACACTGTTTACTTGTAATCTTCCATGGGATATTTTGGAGCGCATTGAAGCTTAGTGTTATAAAGAAAATATCCTCAGAAAAAATCTAGAAAGAAACTTTCTGAGAGACTGCTCTGTGATTTGTGAATTCATTACACAGAGTTATGTGATTCTTTTCAACGAGCAGTTTGGTAACCCTATTTTTCGGGAATGTGAGAGGAGATATTTTGGATCGCATTGAAGCCTATGGTTACAAAGGAAATATCCTCAGATAAAAACCTAAAAGAAGCTATCTGAGGAACTAAATGTTTTGGGATGTCTGAATTCATCTAGCAGAGTTACACAGTTCTTTTCAATGAGCAGTTTGCTAGCACTACTTTCTTGGAATCTGCAATGATATATTTCCGAGTGCATTGAAGCTTATGGTGACAAAGGAAATATCCTCAGACAATAACTAGAAAGAAGGTTTCTGAGAAACTCCTTTGTGATTTGTGAATTCATCTCAGAGTTGCACAATCCTTTTCATGGAGCAGTTTGGTAGCACTGTTCTTGGGGAATCTGAGAAGGGATATATTGGATCACATTGAAGCCTATGGTGACAAAGGAAATATACTCTTTTAAAATTAGAAAGAAGATTTCTAAGAAACTGCTGTGAGATGTGTTAATTCATCTCACAGTATAACACGATTCTTTTCATGGATTTATCTGTTAGCACTGTTTTTGGGGAATCTGAGAAAGGATATTTTTTAATGCCTTGAAGCCTATGGTGACAAAGGAAATATCCTCACCTAAAAACTAGAAAGAAGCTTTCTCTGCAAGTTCTTTGTGTTGTGTGAATTCATCTCACAGAATTACACCTTACTTTTCATGGAACAGTTTGCTAACACAGTTTTTGTGGAATCTGCAAAGGGATACTTGGGAGTGCTTTGAGGCCTATAGTGAAAAAGGAAATATACTCAGAGAAAAACTAGAGAGAAGCTTTCTGAGAAACTGCTTTGTGGTGTGTGAATTCAACACAGAGAGTTACACTGTTCTTTACATGGGAAAGTTTGCTAAAACAGTATTCTTGGAATCTACAATGACTTATTTCAGAGCACAGTGAAGCTTATTGTGAAAAAGGAAATATCCTCAGACAAAAACTAGAAAAAAGCTTTCTGAGAAACTGCTTTGTGATGTGTGAATTCATGTCAGAGAGTTACACTGTTCTTTTCATTGAGCAGTTTGCTAACACTGTTTTCTTGGAATCTGCAATGGGATATTTCAGACTGCATTGAAGCCTATGGTGACAAAGGACATATCCTCAGATAAAAACTAGAAATAAGCAATCTGAGAAAGTTCTTTGAGATGTATGAATTCATCTCACATAGTTACATGTTTCCTTTCATGAAACAGTTTGCTATCAAAGTTTTTGTGGAATCTATAAAAGGATACAAGGGAGTGCATTGAGGCCTATATTGAAAAAGGAAATATACTCATGGAAAAAACAAAAATAAGCTTTCTGAGAAACTTCTTTGTAATGTGTAAATTCATCCTACTGAGTTAAACCATTCTTTTCATTGAGCAGATTGATAACACTGTTTTCGTGGAGTCTGCAATAGGATATTTGGGAGTGCATTGAAGCCAACGGAGGCTAAGAAAGTATAATCAAATAAAAACCAAATACAAGATTTCTGAGAAACTGCTTTCTGATATGTGAATTCAGTAAACAGAGTTACACTGTTCTTTTCATTGAGCAGTTTTTTAACATCATTACCTTGGAATCTGCAATGGGATATTTCAGAGCACATTGAAACTTACTGTGAAAAAGGAATAATCCTCAGACAGAAACTTGATAGATGCTTTCTGAGAAACTGCTTTGTGATTTGAGAATTCTTCTCACAGAGTTACACGATTCTTTTCTTGGATCAGTTTGATAGCACTGTTTTCGGGGAATCTACAAAGGGATATTTGGGAGCGCATTGAGACCTATGGTGAAAAATGAAATATTCTTAGATTAAAAATTAGAAAGAAGCTTTCTGAGAAATTTCTTTGTGATGTGTGAATCCATCTCAGAGAAGTACACTGTTCTATTCCAAGCCGTTTGCTCACACTGTATTGTTGGAATCTGCCATGGGATATTTCAGAGGGCATTGAAGCTTATGGTAACAAAGGAAATATCCTCATAAAAAAAAAACTAGAAAGAAGCTTTCTGAGAAACGGCTTTATTATGTGTTAATTCGTCTCATAGAGTTACACGATTGTTTTCATGGGTCAGTTTGGTAGCACTGTTTTTGGGAAATCTGAGAAGGAATAGTTTGGATCGCATTAAAGCCTATGGTGACTAAGGAAATATAGTCAGATAAAAATTAGAAAGAGGCTTTCTGAGAAAGTTCTTTGTGATGTGTGAATTCATCTCACAGAGTACACTGTTCTTTTCATGGCACAGTTTGCTAGCACAATTTTTGTGGAATATGCAAAGGGATATTTGTGAGCACATTGAGGATTATAGTGAAAGAGTAAATATCCTCATAGTAAAACGAGAAAGAAGCGTTCTGAGAAACTGTTTCATGATGTGTGAATTCAGCTCACAGAGTTAAACCTTTCTTTTCACGGAGCAGATTGCTAACACTGTTTTCATTGAGTCTGCAAAGGGATATTTGGTAATGCATTGAGGCCTATGGTGGAAAAGGAATTTTCCTCAGATAAAAACTAGAAAGAAGCTTTCTGAGAAAGTTCTTTGTATTGTGTGAATTCATCTCACAGAGTTGCTGATTTCTTTTCATGGAGCAGTTTGCTAACACAGTTTTCGTGGAATCTGCAAAGGGATATTTGGGAGTGCATTGAGACATGTAGTGAAATAGGATATATCCTCATAGGAAAACCAAAAAGAAGTTTTCTGAGAGACTGCTTTGCAATGTGTGAATTCATCTCATAGAGTTACACTGTACATTTCATTGAGCAGTTTGATAACACTGTTTTCATGGAATCTGCAGTAGGGTATTTGGGAGCGCTTTGAAGCCTATGATGACAGAGAAAATATCCTCAGAGAAATACCAAAAAGAAGCTTTCTGAGAAACTACTTTGTGATGTGTGAATTCAATTCACAGTTACACTGCTCTTTTCATTGAACAGTTTGTTAACGCTGTTTTCTTGGAAATTGCAGTGAGATATTTTGGAGCACATTGAAACTTATTGTGAAAAGGGAAATATCCTCAGACAAAAACTAGAAAGATACTTTCTGAGAAACTGTTTTGTTATTTTTGAATTCATATCACAGAATTATACGATTCTTTTCATAGAGCAGATTGGTAGCACTGTTTTCAGGGAATCTGAGAAGGGATATTTTGGATCGCATTGATGCCTTTGGTGAGAAAGGAAATATCCTCAGATAAAAACTGTAATGAAGCTTACTGAGAAAGATGTTTTTGATGTTTCAATTCATCTCACAGAGTTACACCTTTCTTTTCATGGAGCAGTCTGATAACACTCTTTGTGTGGAATCTGCAAAGGGATATTTGGGAGCACGTTGAGGCCTATAATGAGTAAAGAAGTATCCTCAGATAAAAACCAGAAAGAAGCTTTCTGAGAAACTGCTTTGTGATGTGTGAATTCATCTCAAAGAGTTACACCGTTCTATTCACTGAGCAGTTTGATAACCAGTTTTCATGAATTCTGCAATAGGACATTTGGGAGGTCATTGAAGCCTGTGGTGACAAAGGAAATATACTCAGATAAAAAACAAAAGGAAGCTTTCTGAGAAACTGCATTGTGTTGTCAATTCATCTCACAGGATTACACTGCTCTTTTCATTGAGCAGTTTGCTAACACTGTTTTCTTGCAATCTGCAATGGGATATTTCGGAGTGCATTGAATCTTTGGTGACAAAGGGGATATCCTCATATAAAAGCTAGAAATAAGATTTCTGAGAAACCGCTTTGTGATGCATTAATTCATCTTACAGTGTTACACGATTCTTTTCAGGGATCACTTTGTTAGCACTGTTTTTGAGGAATCTGAGAAGGGATAATTTGGATCCCATTGAAGCCTACGGTGACTAAGGCAATGTTCCCAGATAAAAACTGGTAATAAGCATTCTGAGAAACTTCTTTATGACGTGTGAATGTATCTCACAGGACTACAACTTTCTTTTTATGGAGCAGTTTGCTAACAGTGTTTTTGTGAAATCTACAAAGGGACATTTTGGAGTGCATTGAGGCCTATAGCAAGAAAGGAAATATCCTCAGAAAAAAATGAGAAAGAATTCTCAAAAACTGCTTCATGATGTGTGTATTCATCTCACAGAGCTATACAATTCTTTTCAACGAGTAGTTTGATAACACTTTTCTCGTGGAATCTGCAATAGGATATTGGGCAGCAAAATGAAGCCTGTGGTGACAAAAGAAATATCCTCAGATAAAAACCAAAAGGAAGCTTTCTGAGAAACTGCTTTGTGATGTGTGAATTCATCTCACAGAGTCACACTCTTCTTTTCATTGAGCAGTTTGCTAACACTGTTTTCTTGGAATCTGCAATAGGATATTTTGGACAGCATTGAAGCTTATGGTGACAGAGAAAATATCCTCAGACAAAAACTATAAGGAAGCTTTCTGAGAAACTGCTTTATGAAAACAGCACAGGACATTTTGGATTGCCTTGAAGCCTATGGTGACAATGGAAATACCTTCAGATGAAAATTATAAAGAAGCTTTCTGAGAATCTTCTTCATGATGTGGGAATTCATTTCACACTGTTACCCCTTTCTTTCATGGAGCAGTTTGCTGACACTGTTTCTGTGGAATCTGCAAAGGGATGTTTTGGAGTGCATTGAGGCCTATAGTGAAAAGGGAAATATCCTCAGATAAAAACTAGAAAGAAGCTTTCTGAGAAACTGCTTGGTGATGTGTGAACTCATCTCACAGAGGTACACTGTTCTTTTCATTTAGCAGTCTGCTTACAGTGTTTTCTTGTAATCTGCCATGGGATATTTTGGAGTGCATTGAAGCTTATGGTGACAAAGAATATCCTCACACAAAAATGAGAAGGAAGCTTTCTGAGAAATTGCTTTGTGATTTCTGAATTAATATCACAGAGTTACACGTTTCCTTTCATGGAGCAGTTACTAGCACTGTTTTTGAGGAATCTGTGATTGGATATTTTGGACCACATTGAAGACTATGGTGACAAAGGAATTATCCTCGGACAAAAATTATAAAGAAGCTCTATGAGAAACTTCTTTGTGACGTGGGAATTCATCTCATAGGGTCACCTCTTTCTTTTCATGGAGCAGTATGCTAACACTGTTTTCGTGAAATCTGGAAAGGGATATTTGGGAGCGAATTTAGGCCTATGGTGAAAAAGGAAATATCCTCAGATAAAAACTAGAAAGAAGCTTTCTGAGAAATGGCTTTGTGATGGGTAAATTCATCTCACAGTATTACACTGTTTGCTTCATTTAGCAGTCTGTTAGCACTGTTGTCTTGAAATCTGCAATGAGATATTTCCAAGCGCATTAAAGCTTACGGTGACAAAGGAAATATCATCATATAAAAACTAGAAAGAACTTTTCTGGGAATCTGCTTTATGATGTTTGAATTCATGGCACAGAGTTACACTGTTCTTTTCATGGAGCAGTTTACTAACACTGTTTTCTTGAAATCTACAATGGCATATTTTGGAGCATATTGAAGCTTATGGTGACCAAGGAAATATCCTCATATAAAAACTAGAAAGAAACTGCTTTATGATGTGTTAATTCATGTCACAGAGTTACACGATTCCTTTCTTTTTTTTTTAAATTTATTTATTATTATTATACTTTAAGTTGTAGGGTACATGTGCATAACGTGCAGGTTTGTTACATATGTATGCTTGTGCCATGTTGGTCTGCTGCACCCATCAACTCGTCATTTACATCAGGTATAACTCCCAGTGCAATCCCTCCCCCCTCCCCCCTCCCCATGATAGGCCCCGGTGTGTGATGTTCCCCTTCCTGAGTCCAAGTGATCTCATTGTTCAGTTCCCACCT